>NW_026852517.1:0-82450 GCF_026571515.1 Ruditapes philippinarum
CCTTTTCAAATTATATCCGCTACGTTTCTAATACCGTAATTCAAGCTCAATTGCACATTATTTTCAAAAAATAAATTCTTGTCTCCTCTTCTGTTCGCAATAAATCGAAGTTTTTCAGAAATTCAGAGCACTATTTTTCACTCGCGGCGGTTATGCGTCGGGACATGGTCGGGTGATCACTATGAATTCAGCTTACGTTGATATGTTAGAATACAATATAGCATATAGAGTGGCGATGAAACGTCACAGCAGTGGGCGTTACCCTGTATGGTTGGAAATTTCGGGTTTGTAAGTGCACTAGTTGGGACTACGTCCCAACTAAAAACGATATTACACTATTAGGCGCGTCATTGAAAAATTACTCATTTTTACAGTTTACTGTTCTTAGTTTATATATGTGATAAATAGAATATTATATTCGTGTAGATTCAATACTAAATTTATTAAACTCGTTAAATAAAACAATATTATGCTCGCCAGAGTCTCGCATAATATGATTTGATTCAACTCGTTCAATTATGTAGTATTAAACTACACTCATTCAATATCCTCTATATATCATTTTTATTATTATTTTAGTTTTCTATAAAGCATCCCGGATGAAACAAGTTTTTACCTAATATACTGTCTTTGTGCATAAACAACATAATTGCAGATTCACGTATATGTATGTGCTTTTACCGTACTTAAAATATATCAAGCAAACAAGTAACAGCTAGTTCCCCTATTATGAGATCACATGCACTTAACACTTGTTCTGTAACACTTGAACGTATCTCAGCTTTAAACATATACAAGAACAGATCATTCAATTGACGTCATTACAAACACTTACGTATATTGTCTATAAAGTATCCTGCTTAGCCGGAAACAATAAACAGGAACTTACATTCTTCAAACTGCAGTTTAGAATATATCATAAAAACTATAAGTACAATTTAAAGAACAAGATGACGCACACCACTTAAAAAAACTTCCTTGTTATATTAGCGAATTACTGATAAAATAGGAATCGATGCTCTCGCGTTCAACTGTTTGCTCTTAAATTTTAGTTATTTATTTTTTTATTTATTTACTTATTTATTTTATTATAATATTTATTGATTATAAGATAACTGTGGCGAATGTTTGTGATACGGTGGCACATAAGTGAAAGGAAAAACGTTTTACTCGAACAAACGACTTACTATCCTGAAAGCAGACACTAAGTCATGGGAACGAGTTAACAAAAACAGTGCAATTACAACCCCTTATAGTCCATGATGACCTTTTGTCGGTCACTTTATTATTAAGGGTCTGAATGACAAGGAAAAATAAACATGAGCTTAAAATCATCAAAACAATCTTTCTCACAAATTTCTAGAATATTTTGGCTGAAAATGTTACCTCTTAAGTGTTAGCAAGTATTTTTACGAGCTAGTTTTTGACCTAAGGTGACCCATGTCCAAATTTATGCTACAAATTATTTAAACAAACTTTCAGACAAGTATCTAAGCTATTTGGACTGAAACAGTATCCACTAATGTATTAATAATTATGAGTTTCTTTCTTTAGGTCATGTGACCTAGTTTTTCATCTGCGATGACCCATATTCGAACACTCGAGTAATTTCTAAAACAAACATCTCACTAAGTTTCGTGATAATTTAGACAAAAATTTGACCTCTAGAGTGTATACGAACTAATTAACCGCCTCCGTGGTCGAGGGGTTAGAGTCGATGACTTCTAATCCAGTTACCTCTCTGGGGTGGGTTCGATCCCCGGGAGTTAGTCTAGTACTGGTGTAACTCTCCAGGAACGATGGTTAGGGAACTACCCGCCTTTATGACTGAAATACTGTTGAAAAAAACGCGTAAAATAAAACAAACAAACAAACGAACTAATTGTGGACGACAGACGACGGAAGACGGACATGCATTGAGCCTAAAGCTGAGCCTTGGCTAGCTCAGGTGAGCTAAATAATGATGTGATTTCAATTAGAAAAGAATCGTGATATAGAAATGAATGACAAATACTAACTATTTCGTGGGAAAGACTTACCAGCTCATTGGAACGAGAAAGTTATGTCGTGCAAATGACCTGATATTTCGTTCTTATGACAAAGCCATCTAGTTCCCACAACAAAGCTATATAGTTCCCACGACATAGCTAACTCGTTCCCACGACAAACCTACCTATCATAGCTAACCGATCCCACGAGTAAGTCAGCCGATCAACTGTCTTGTTCAAACTATAGTCTGTCCCATCAAATTTGAATATTCCATTTTTTATTTAATACAATGGTAAAATCATTTAAATTAATGTCATGTTAACCCTGACGTCAATAACTCTAGGCATGGGACAGACTATAGTGTTCAATCATTAAATTTAAATGATATTATTTGATTAGTCCGGTATCTCAACCTTTTTGACTTTGAATATTTAAAACTAGAGTTTTTCGGTTTATGCCCAAATTTTATTGTCAAGTTGAGACTGCTCAACAAAACCATCTCGCCCCGGGTTAACTACATGTATATATTTCAAAAGATCGACTGTTATAATGGTGATTGACCAACAGTTGCTATTACAAAATGTTAGGGATGAGACAAAAATCTGCCTTAAGTATAAAATGACTGCCCCGCTCTTTTTATAAATTGACTCCCTGGAGTAAACATCTCATGGGAACCAGGTAAAAATGGCAGTACATTCAGTGTTTGTTTGCTTTTTTTTGTTGTTGTTTTTTCTTCAAGTTGTTCCTGTCACCTCTATGCCACCGTACCTAAAAGATTGCATAATAATCGATCTTGAATTAATCAGTCGAAATAACAAAATTACCAATAACAATTCTTAAGAAGATGTATTATAAAAAGACGAATGACAACCATGTTCTTTCATATAACATAACAACTACAAAGCATCAACGGACACTCAAGAAAATAAAGTTAAATGGACTGAATTACTTTAGTAACAATACAATACTCAGTTTATACAGAATTTATTTTAGCTCGATTGTTAAGGAAGCTATAAGTTTCTAAATACATTCTCGATTCTATTCCTGGAATCCACCAGTACTTAGCAATGAGTATAAAGTTTCTTGCTCAATGTAACAACGCCAAGCTACGAATGAAGTTTGAAGCGATGTGGCCAACAATCCTTACACGCTAACAACTCCTCCACGCCAACACTGATAGTTACTGCTAAAAAATTAATGAAGGATCATCTAATATAAATTCGTCAAATTGCACGTGTATAAATAATCAGAATTATTCTAATCGCTAAATTTGGGATTCCAAAATATATACATATATATACTATTAGGTAAAATTTCTAATTTGCCGTATTTTATTAAAAATGCTAATTCGAATTTGTGTAATATGCATGTAAGAAGCAACGGATAAAACAAAATATTTCCTCTTTTACGACTATGGGTCTGGTGTTTTGTTTGTTTGTTTTTTTAGCTCACCTGAGCTTGCTCTTGTTGTCTAGTGGCTACTGTTGTTATCCAAAAATCCTGGACATTGGTCTGCAAGTTTGTTTTTATGATTTCTAGGTCAAGTTCCAATATGGGTTACCTCGGTCAAAAACTAGGTCACACTGCCCAAATATGGATCAACCTTGTTAACACTCTAGTGGTCACAATTTTGACTCAATTGTCATCAAAGTTGGTCAGGATGCTTGCCTAAGTAATTGCTTTGATGAGTTCGATTGGTCAGGTTAGCGATCTAGGGCCATCTTGGCCCTCTTGTTCTTGTTTCTGTTCGTTTGTTTTTTCGTTAAAGAAAAATACATAACGAAATATGAAGCTACATTTTTATTAAGCAATATTTTAGGATGTACGCAAAGAAAATAAACTAACAAAATAATAATTTACAAAAAAAAAACAGTTTGCGTTCAGGAACAAAGTATTACAACATTTGTTATCTTACAAATTTATTGTACCAGTTTCTTATTTCTTTGAAATGTGTTTTTATGTGCATTTTTATACAATGAAATCAATTTAGAACACTATGATGTATGTTTGTCTGAATTTATTCTTAATTTGGACTCAATACCTGAATAAATCGTACGTTTAGACTTTTTTTTCAAAAAGCTAATTGACTGTTTAGATTATTTATTAATAAAAAAATTACATGTAAAAGCAAATTATCAGAAAGTTAAACAAAACAATGACCAAAAAGCATAATAAACAATATTTCCTTTTAATCATTTCATATGTTGATTAAGCAAATTAAAATACATGTAAGTCAAGCTCGACGTATACCTTATATCACAACAACAAAAACCGAATAATCAATACAATTGCTATGATAATATTGACGCCAAGGCAAAGGCGTATCTAAGCGTAGTACAAAATTATCATAATCATTATATTGATATTTCCATTCCAAAATACATCCAAGAATTGCTTCAAAATTGTATGTACAAAATCAATATGTATTTTACAATTGCTCTTTCAAAACACTTACAACTATCGTACACAAAATAGCATTATTTACAATAATAAGTGAGGAAAAACAAATAGTTGTTTGAACTTAAGACATACAAACATACTGCAACAATGCTCTATTGCAGACGCATGCATTCCATGCAACAATATGAATGGCAGATATATATACAGCCAGGATTATTTCACAAAATGGATAAGCCGCACTATTTTTTTAAAAAGATTTAATGTAAGTGTTGTACAACAGTATCATTTAACCGAAAAGCACAACAAATAGGCAGTATCTATTATCTAAAAGATTTCTGTTGAAAACAATGTTAATTTTCACAAAATGAAAGGCATACAGTCGGACCAATTTTCTATTATATCCGTAAAAGCACATTCGTATGCTATTGTGGTGGTCGCCAGTCTAAATGCGTGAATATTCAAACTCGCCGCTCAAAGTTTGTGAAAATTAAACCATTTACAATCAAATCATTTTTTTAAAAAATACACAAATACATACTCATTACACGAACCAAATACCAAAGAGCACATAGTAAATGTCTCAACAACATAATGGCTATTATAACTGTATTTGATGCTATAAAAAAGTAAGCATAACACATGTAAGTGTATAATGAGCAATCCATCCCGCCACTTACACACTCCGTCAATCGACCCACCTGTCAAATTTAATAAAAGGGGTGACCTAAAATGGTACAATACTCATCAATCAACATTAATTATCTCAGAAAATGTCTTTTCCCATTACTTCTATGATAGCAAAATACGTCAAATCAAATTGTCGGGACAATATCATTTTGCAACCAAAGAAAAGCAAACAGAAAAATCTGCAAAATTTAAAACGTTACAGGCTCGGTTTGATTGCGCCTGTTCATGTTAAGCCATATTATGGAGTTAAAATATAGGTAACATAGAATTTCTTACTAATCGACAAAGATATAAAAGCTCTTAACGACATGTACAGATTTTGTAATCAGCCGCGGGATTCTTAATTTGCTTGATTGATCCTCTCCTCTTTTAACAGCACTCGTCACACTGGGCGGGATGGCTTTCCTCGAGCAGTCTCCTTCGATTGGACCTTTTCATATTTCTGGCCTATAATTTTGGCTCCTTCAACACTACAACTTGTCAGGTTCTTTTTACCAACTGATATTTGATAGTCTATGTGTAGTAAACTAACCACAGAATACCGCTTCTTTTTGTTAAAACAACAATTTAAATTTTGATAGAATTAACATGACACAAGTTCTTTGGCTTAGTTTAAATATGTAGTGTCATTATTTAAAATTTCAAAGTGTAATTAAATCATTACAATTTTTATATTCATGCTCTGATGGACATCTTTTTATGTTGTAACTCTATCGACTTCTTTTAGCTCATTCATTTTAATGTCAGATGCAGAGAAAGTGCATTTATCAAACCCAACTTTGGCTGAAGAATCATCCAGTCCCGTTTCTTTTACTACCGACTCAATACCGTCCTCGTTTGCTACTTCAATTGGCATTCCTTTTATATCTGATTTATTGAATGTGACACGACTAATTCCTATATTTTCGGATACATCATCTTGTTCAGTCTCCTTCGTTGGTGTTGTTATACTATCCCTTTTTGCTGCAATAACTTGTGGCCCTTTACCGACTGATACCTTCTCAGTGGAACGACCTGGCAATGGTTTTGTTCCCTTTCCTTTCTTTCCATGAGCGTTTTCCTCAGCCATACCAATATCGTTGTGAATGTTACCTCCAGTCCCTCTTTCTGCAGCAGTACTGTCAACAGATTCTTCTGTGGTGCCAGTTTTCTCGCCAATACTTTTAGCATCATTTCTTGTAGGAATATTGTCATGTGGATCCCTTCCATTTCCACTGACGTCAGACTGTCTGTTGTCATCATGTGAGCGTGATGAGTTGATGTTATTTATCATCAAATTTATAATGGTTGTATTTTCTAAAATGTTCAACGATTTGAATATTTGTTATAAAATAAAATCATGATTACATTTTCATCAGACCAATTTGTACAAAAAAGTTGGTTGAGAAGAAAAAGTCATCCTAATTATTTTTATTGCAACTAGAGTAATCTTTTTATCTTGCCACAGTACATGCTCAAAATATTTTGATATCAATGTAAGGTTTGTATTTTATTCATTTCCTAAAACATTGTGACGTTCATTGAATTAGCGTTACTTACAAAATTATCTGAATACCTTTGTATAAATTAGTGTCTTTTTCATCTATACACATTGAACTGTTCAAAATCTTAACATGCAAATTAATCTTCTAAAATATAAGCTATCTATTCAAGGAATTTACCTCCTCCCGGTTCTTGACCAGCTGAACGATTTTCTTCGCTAGTGTTTGGTTGTTTACTGTCTTTCTTTTCATCTAAAGGTGGTGCAGAAGGAGCAACAGGATCAGCGAGGGCAGCTGGAGTTTGATTTGACGGGTCATTATACTGATCATGCGTGACATTACTATTTACACTAATGTTCAATGTTTCATCGTCTGTTTTTATGCTTTGGTCTTGAACTGGTAACAAGGGTTCTTTATTTTCCCTGCTTTCGAATGAACTATCACTGTTTGTTCTTGACACTCGTTGTCCCTTTTCTTTTCTACGAGTTCTGCATAGCATTATTACGCAAATGATAATGCTGATGACCAACAAAACAACAACAATGCTGAGAATCAACGTTGCACGTTTGAAACCTTTAAATACAGTAAAGTATAATCATTTTCTTTACCATGTTATGTATGGAAGATATTCTTTGAAGACAATTTTAGATTTAAATGATTTTAACATTATTCATTTCCACATTTTGAGTTATTGGATCGTAATGGAAGGTCATGTTTAGGTTGATAGTATTAAGTATGACAATTAACCAAGTTATTGCCAAGTGTTAGATACCTGGTCCAATATTACATACAGGTATATAACAGATGATGTTGTATTAGAATAAAAATTAGTTTCATCATATATATGTCCATACTAAATTACTTAAAATTTGATCTTATTTTCATGAAGTATTTCATTAAGAATTTCCAAATCATACTTTTCTATTTTATTACATTATCTTTTTTCTTATGAAAAACTGCCCACTGTAGATCAATCCACTTTAAATATTTGTAAGTAGAAAACAAAAGTTAACAAAAAATGCCGAAATTAAGAAACTAAATAAGGAGATTGCAGATAAATAAATATATCGTAGCTTTCTCTTACCAATCCAAGATAGATCAGAACAGTAAGGAAGTGCCTTTTGATTCCAAGAGTCATTGCCTAAGCACACAATTGTATCATTTCCTTCTAATCTGTAATCAACGTCGCATCTATACACAATTGCAGATTCTGATGGAATTCGGCTACCATTGTAAGGTGGGAGCATAGCATTGCCGTGTGCTAAGTTCATCAACGTTGGTAGAACTATACAGGAATCTTCTGTAAAAATATAATACAAATATTACGCTTATTGATAAGTACATTAAACCACTTCCAAGGCATTCTTGACATACATTCGTTTAAATTAACCATTTATAGGAGAGAACGGTTGCTGTCTCTGTTTACATGTGATCGTTATAAAATGACAGCTTCAAAGATTTTAACTTAATACCAATACATTGTACCAATATTATTTTATGAATACATCTTTGTATAGAGAAGGAGTATAAATCATTTACCATTTTCTTTCATGGTTTTTGTGATCGCTCTTTCAACAGCCAAATCTGTAGAAAAATAAGTTTATCGATATTAATGAATGAATGTTAAATGTTTAACTAAGTCTCAATGACTAGAAACACAGTATATTTATTGCCGAAACAATAATCTTTACATGGAAAAAGTGTCACTTTTTATATGGTTGATTTAACATATCTTCTCAACATCTTTCATACAAACTATATTTTCTTTCTTCCATATGATTTGTAATAAGTTAACCACAATTTTGAGATTTGCTTACAATTGAAAAACATTATTGTTTTGTCAACAAGACTTAATTCTAGTATCAGACAAACCACAGATTATATTAATTTATATAACTGGATCATTTGTTTAATATTCTTACACTAAAGTTCTTCCTTCACTTATAGATTAAAATAAGATATTTTGATCTTACGTAAAGAAATAGAATAAACTGATAAAAATGGCATATTTGACCTTTATTTATCTAAAAGGTAATCTGATAAACTTAGGTGTTCAAAGTTTTCAAATACTAATACCAATATGATATATTCCTAATGTATTTTGTATTCCATGATTAAATTGTAAATAACATGTAAACATTTGAAAGAAAATGTATAATATATCATGTTTACATTGATAGTATTCTGATCTATTGATGTTTACCTTGTTTCAGTATCTAAAACTATCATTTTGTACCTTGGTGGTATTTTAAAAAAAAAACTATTATAATTTATATCGGCATTATTCTTGTCTTGGCATTATACTTATCTACTATTTTATACCTTGGTAGAAGTTCAATCTATCAAAACTTAGAAGTATTTTGTACATTTATATATGTATTAAGCACTTTTCTAATTTATTCTTTTTTCCCTGACAGTTTCTTCATTTGTTACTTTGAACTAGTCTAAACTTTTTCTACCTTGGCAGTATTGTGTACAGTTCCTTGGTTGACTTGCTGTGCCGCATTCCTCTTTGATATCCTCACAATTTCTACAATACTTAAAAGTCTCTGAGCAGAATTGAAGCTTATCACCACTGAAATGATATTGTGTTGTGTATGCATGATTATGGATAGAGTGACATTGACTGAATGGTATTCATATAACAATAGGGTCCAGAGGGACCTGGATCGCTCACCTGAGAAATAGGTCAAACGGTCAAAAAAGCTTAATCTGAACAATTTTTGTACACTGTAACCAATAAAACTTTTATGTAAAATTATTTCAAAATTAAAGCAGCGGCTGAGATGTTGTTTACATGTTGTTTTCTAATTTAAGCTCTGGCAGTCTCGTGCCAAATATCTAAGCTTGACCTCTTTTGGCCGCCTCCGTGGTCGAGGGGTTAGAGTCGATGACTTCTAATCCAGTTACCTCTCTGGCATGGGTTCGATCCCCGGGAGATGCTTTGGTAGTTTAGCGCGGAGGAAGGTAGTCTAGTACTGGTGTAACTCTCCAGGAACGATGGTTAGGAAACTACCCGCCTATATGACTGAAATACTGTTGGAAAAGGCGTAAAATGAAACAAACAAACAAACAAATTGACCTCTTTTGGATTTTCACAAGAAATTTTTTAAAGTTTTTACAACATACATAAAAGGAAAATCAATAACCCCTGGGGCCGGGCAAATTCTGACCCTAGGGCTTCTATTTGAACAATGTTGGCAGACATCTACTAGAAGATGTTTTATGCCAAATATCTAAGCTCTAGCTCTTTTGGATTTTCACAAGAGATTTTTTAAGTTTTTACTATATACATGAATATATATGGAAAATCAATGACATTATGGGGTTTTATTTGAACAAACTTGACATCCACTAGAAGATGTTTCATGCCAAATATCTACGCTTTAACTCTTTCGATATTTTACAAGAGGATTTTTGTAAAATAATATTTTGGTTGCCATGACAACCAGAGTTCTTTATTGAATCTATTCTTTGAACAACTTTGGTAGAGCTTCAAGCAAGGAACAACCCTACAAAGTTTCAACAAATTTGGCCAAGCGGTTTAGGAGGAGAAGTTGTTTAAAGAAATTGTTAACGTACGCACGGACGAACGGACGATGGACGACGGTCAATGGACCATCAGAAAAACACAGGTGAGCTAAAAAAAAAAGACATAGGTCAACAGTTGCTTTATAATTATGTAGCACAGAAACAGTTCATAGTACTTAAGTGTTTATTCGCGCCTTTTACACGAGTTGTTTTTAAATGACAAGTTATTGTAAAAGTTACAAAATGTAATTAAACGAAATTTATGTATTTTCATATTTTATAGCATTACAACATCAACTACAACACATAAATATAAATTAGTTGTTCTATTTCGGCTTACGCCAATATCAATAAAATCAACGGACGTGAGTAATAATAGTTTGCAACCTTAAAATTGCGAAATAATGTACTTATCTAATATGCGTGTTATTAACAGTCGTAATTATACAAATAATATAAGAGATAAGTACTTTTTGGATAGAGATATATTAAATAAAAAGCGGAAATAGGATAAGAAAAATAGTACTTAAAATATCATGCACACAGTATTATGTTCAACCTGTAACACTTATCAATCGGCTTTGTATTCATTCCTTCTGGATATTATGTTTCCATAAAAAATATACATAAATACATGGGCCGTACTTTTTTCAATGGTACTTTTGGGCATAAATGAAAAGTCATTGAAATTATGATCATTGAAATTTAAGTGTGAAGCATCATTTGTGGTAGATGGGGGATATGTAAAATTACATATATCAATTTGTTATGATGTTATGACACCGCTTGCTTAGTTGGCCCAACATATTACATATTGATTTTATATCAAAAGTGATAAGATAAATAACATTTTAAGTTTGGCAGTTTATATTGTAGCGTAACTGATTGTTTTGGAGGGAAGGAGTAATGTATCTGGTAAATGATGAACCAGTATAAATGCGTTAGCAATGGGAACACAAATTACCGAAGAGAATCCGTATTACGACTACATACTGAAAAATCGGATCTCACTAAATAATCATAAAGATTCTTTGCACGTATATATGCAACAACTTCTTTGTAATTACTGTGCCGAATGTTGTGCCAGAATGTTTAGAAGTTTTCAAAATATCCCAATATTTATAAATGATACCATCTATACTTGACAAAAACGGGTTGTTTTTTTATATATCATTTCACTAAAGTATGATTTTATTATTTTCTTTTAATGCTTTATTGCACTGATTTATTACTCAGTCATTGAGTCTAAAATAAAGGATTTAACTGGCATTTGAACTCACAAAATGAGAGTATTTGTAAAAGACAATGTCTTTTAAAGTCGTATATTTATGGTCCAAGACAATGGCAATATAAATTATATAATGATATAAATAAAGGATGTGGTGACGTGACCGAGTGGTGAACTCGTCATACTAGTAAACTAAGGACCGCAGACCAGACCATAGGAGTTCAAATCCTTCAGCGATAAGCTGTTGTTTCCGACAACAAGTAATATAACACTCATTGCTTAGAACTTGTTGGTTCCGGGAACGGATTCGATAGTATTTCAATAAGCGTATAGCTTTCAACACAATCGAAATTAAATAAATTCGAATAAACTAAACTTATACAAATTTTGCTGGTCATGTCACAAAAAAGATATCGGTGGTTTTCAAAAGACATAATAAGGAGAATAAATGGTAATAAAAACAAGAAGCAAGAAATATGTATGAATTAAGTTTAAAACATTTAACCTCCGCTTCATAAGTAAAGATAAAACTTCAAGGTGAGTTAAATAAAAAGCTTACTTAACTAAAAAAGCATTATATATGTTATGTTATTATATATGTTTGTTATACACATAAAATAAATAGAACACAAAGATACAGGTTGTCAGCACATTGTCGAATCGAATAGAATAACGTTACAATCGGAAAAATATAAGTATGCGTATTTACTAATATTTGGGAGCATATGACGCCAGTAATAGCTTTATATACTCACATGTTACACCAGTCTCCATGGCACATGTATTCTGCTCTCTGGACTTGCTCACTCACACAAATAAATACAAGTAGCATAAAAATTATCCCTGAAAATAAAATGGATACCAGTATAAGATTACGCCTGTACTATGTGTTTATTGTTATCATCAGAACAAATTTTCTTTAGAAAAAAAACTGCAGTTTTTCGTGTATTCGAGTTTCAATAAATATGAAATTTTCTATTGGCCTTCTCTGTCCTTAATGTAGATAAGACACCTAGAAAACACAATCATCTGGTTGTGCACTTTTTTAGAGCTTTTTCTATGCCCTCGAAAATTCGATTGACAGTAATATTTAGGAAAACAAAAAACACGTCTAATTATGAGGAAAAAGGTCTTATTTGGATAGAAACCGAATTTAAATATCATGGTTAAATATTAAATTCAGTACTGTACATATCTTATTACTTAGTATACAATGCAAAGTCTCATTTTGATTGCGAATACTTCTATAGTCAATTAACCAGTTCCGATACAGGACCATTTCCGGTTTCTTTAATGCCGTTTTCATTGAAATATTTCCTGTATTTCTGACAATTGAATTTTTTGCTGATAATATTACACAATGTGTGTCTAACCGTGTGTTGGCAGCTCATTTTCTTATAAATTGCCAGTTATTCTTGGGGGGGGGGGGGGGGGGACATTGCATGGGTCGGAACAGGTCCTGTGCCGAAACTGAACCACTGATAGTACATTTCTTAAACTCTCAATACAGTTATTTCTCTTTCTTTCTTTTTTTTTTGGGGGGGGGGATTTGTTTACTCATATAGTTCCTTAATATCTAATATTAAACCCTGCAACAGTGTTAAAATGGCTCTTGGTCATGTGTGCATGTATGTGATTAAAAAACAATAGTAACAGTCAACCGCTTATTACAAAAATATATGTCTCAAAGAAATAACGTTGCACCGGGAAGTGTGACCTTGATAGTGACATTTTTCTAAACCAAAAGTAAGTAATTTTTACAATGTAAGCACCCCTTTAGACAGCGTGAAGAAAATTAATTATATTCAGAGTTCTCTGCTAACGTTGCATTTCACGGACATTACTTGCATTACACTTCTGATGATTACAATAAACACATAGTACATTTTTATCCGAATTACTTCTTACTTCTAATTTCATATGAGTCGTTAATAGTCTTATCAGTGCTTATTCAATAAATTAAAACATTGAAAGTGAGTTGACAGTTGTCAAATTTACCAACAAAGCTAAGTGAAAAGTTGGACATGATTATATTGTCATGTTTACAAATTACGCAATATTATATAATAATTAATCACATTGTCAAACCAACAAAACACGTAAAGCAAAAGAAAAAATAGCTACCAGTCTCAATTTTTTTCTAAGTAGGTAAATTTGAAATGAAAAATAAACATATGTTAGTTAAATTTCTTACCTTCCATTTTATACAATCACGTCGAATATATTTTACGTTTGCATTTGCACTTACATGTATCCATAAATAGCAATTGGTATCCCAATATGTACATGTATATAAACGTTTATATGATATGTCGAAATGTCCGCCTTATTTTCAAGCGGCGAATCATATCTAATAATAATGAAAACTTGTATACCATTTGAGTTGTTAAAACATATGATCTAGTTTTCATTTTTTAAATTAAACTCGAAACGATTTACAAACAAGTAAATATTCTGACGAATTATAATGATCAAATTGTGTGACAGCTTGACTCGTACATGTATTACTATAACTATTTTAGGTATTAACGTAATATCTTTTCGATCTTGATTATTTTGAAATGCATTTATGTAATGCATGGTCTGTGTGTACACCTCCTACTTTTGTTTTGTTTATTTTTGTTTTTAATTTGCTGTCAAGAATGGATTTGACTAATATTCAATATTTTGTTGTTTTTATGTCTCTCTGAATGCATAGAATTTATAAACATGTACATTACTTTACATTATATACCGCAATATACAGTTATAAAAAAGTAGGATATACACATCTAGCCTTAATTTCAGGTTAATCAAAACAGTGTTTCTCTTGCTACCAGGATAATGTTTATTTTGAGAAAATACATAAAATTTACAGAAAATAAGTTGGCCTCTCAGTTTTATTTATTATAAAATTAATGTCCATTTAAAACGTTATAAGAGTGACGTCCCTTTTATGTTGTATTTGGCATCGTTACTAAGCGAAGTTATTATCGTCATTATCTTTTTTCTCTAAAATGATTATCATAGTTTTGTTATTAAATAATTTCGACATAAATCGAAAAAAGAATCGCTTCATTCTTTTTCCCTGCTATTTTCCTGTGCACAGTATACATGTAATACACCCCCATATGAAGGGTATTGCTTGGTGAGCAATTATTACATCTACAACAAATATATTAAGAAGTAGAGCCATTGAGTTTTCCCTACAGTTGTGTTGCCTTTCTTGTAATGAATATTTATATGGAGCAAGATAGTATTATTTGGTTTTGGTTGCTACGGTTTTTCATTTAAATTGATATCTTGTTTTATATCAGTGTAATTTGATATAGTTTCATTTAATATCATCTTATTTTCATTAAGAATCGACATACTTTGGTTGAATACCAGCACAATTATGAATCTGTTTCCATTAGCATATTTAATTAAATATCAGCAAAATTTATTTTAATATTACTAGCACAAGTTGGTTTAATATCAGCATATAAGAACAACTTGTGTGATAAATTAGCACAATTTGGTTTAATATTATTACACTTTGGTTTAATCTGGTTGCACATCAGCACAATTTGGTTTGCTTTAATATCAGCACAACTTAGTTGAATACCTGTGTGTTTTTGTTAAGTAATATCATTTTTTTCTTTGATATCCCCACATTTTTGGTTAATTTTACCACAATTTGTTTTGATATAAACACATTTTGACTTCATATCTAACCAAAGCTTTTCAAATTAAGTAATACCACTTTCTGAGCGATGTTAAAAAGACACCCAAGCCAATTGTATCAAAACATATTAATGTAGATTAGAAAAATATGCATTTCAACATTTCGCAAAGTGAGTCATTCAATTGTGCGTTATCTTTTTATGTATAAAAGGAATTAGTGTATTTAAAGGGATAGGTAGATACACATACATCCTATAACTATATATAAATATGGAAATCCGCGAACATTTTATTTATAGATCCTCATAAAAACAACATTCGAATTTACCTTCGTCAAATAAAATAATATTAACATTAAAAAACAACAAAAATTTTATTGTTCAAAGGAGAAAAAGATATAATTCTTTTGAATGGTTTATTATAGTGAGAAAAAAGGAAGTTCTTTATTTGTTGTTGTTGTTGTTGTGTTGTTGTTGTTTTAATTGTTGTTGTTGTTGTTGTAAGTCTGTTTTTGTCTGTTTTTAGGCGTAAGTTATACACAAGTAAAAATGCACCACATGTTTGTTTTATGTTTGGTACACCATATGTTTTCCATATGTAAAACATGATGTGTTTCATATGTTTTGAAAAACATGTGTTTAAGAACATATGTTTTTCATATGTAAGATTAACATATGCTAAACAGGACCATATAATTACATGTGTCAATAACATGTGTCAACAAACATATGTTAAACTCATGGTTATCACATGTTTTTCATATGAATAAGTTTTCATATGCTAAATATATGTGAACTTTCATGTGTATTTCATATGATAATTTTATGTATCATATATTCTGCAAGCTTTACACCTTAAACAGTCTTAATTAGATTCTACATGATTGAACATAACTTCTTAAATGATTCTTAGTTCATGCATCTATGTGTAACTTGTTTAAGCCTGTCCTTGTTGATCTTGTTTATCATATTGTAACTGTAGTAAATCTATGGGGAAAAAAGTTGCCTTCACTTCCAATACTTCTCATCCAGTAAAAAAAAAAATTACTTTTTTGCAAAAAAGAAATGAAAATAAATAAATGATAAATATCTTTTCAAAGGGCCAGCTGATCATTTTTTAAATTGAAGAAAGAATTATGGGAGAATCGTCAGGGTGATGAAATTGTTAGGGTGGGGGGAATAATCTGCCACTCATTTTTAGTCATGATTTTTTTCTTCTGTTGTAAATGTTAGTATTGATTTAGGGAAATTTTAACAATCAAGAACCCAAGACGATGCGACCCGTGGGGTGTGACCGTGGGTTCTTAATTGTTTAAATGTTTACTAAATAAAAACTAACTAATTTAGTGTGTTCCCTCAAGTGCCGATAATTGAAATGAAAATAAAATGGTGTACATAAATAATGAAGTGAACATCAATATTCGTTGTATTATTGAAATAAAAACAATATTACAGAACAACATAGATTAAGTTTACATAAAAGATTCAAGATTCTTTATTAAGTAACGTAAACGCGTTATGTTTCTTGTTACATGATACAATTAACATCATATACATATTACACATGACAAATACAAAAAAATACATGGATGGTTGAACTCACTGAAAACAAGTTCGCATAATGAGCATTATTTACAAGAAGATGAACTACGTACAATTTCATAAATATGTGTGCGAATAAACATATGATGATAATCTAACACAGACATTTTTACAATACATTTACACTACAATATCAGATATTTATTTTACAAAACCAAATGTAACGTGAAAATAGATATATAAAATAGATACACATGTTAATGATTACAGGAAACTGCCATACATATGTCTAAGAATATTTGTTTAAAATGTTTTGTCTTATTATAAATGCTTCTCGTATAAACTGGCATAGTTTAATTACTACAGAGTAGTTTACAGATTGCCTAAGTTCTACAAATTTAGCAACACTTGGTTTGTAAAAATAGAATTTGTTAATATAACGTTTTCGGATTTGATTAGATATGTTGAACAAATAATAAATAATTTCACATTCAGCGTTATTTTCTTCATAGTATAAGCATCTAACATATTAAACAAAATCCTTTATTTAAACGTTCTAAAACTTATGATTTCCCTTTCTAAAGGAGGTTTTAAAATGTATTTGTTTCTGTTTTACATTTATTTTGCATTAATAATCATTCGATCTATGATTGCAAAGCCAGTCTATAAATATAAAAAAAATTATTATCTTAGCTGCACGTCATTGTCCCGGTCATTTAATTTAATCTAATTAAGGACAAACCAAATATAACATATATTTTCTAAAGGACACACTCAAAGAAGTCTTTTATTGAAAACAGTAGTGTTGTTTTGAATACAAACTTGAAAATGTACAGTATTCATTCAATAGAAGGTCTACTCAAGATACAATAGCATTACTGGAGCTGATGTTTCATTATGCCCATTAAAATGTTATATATACATATATTTGTATTAAGAATTCAAGTCTCAAAGCAAATGTTATTTAATATCACACGAAATTCATAACTCATTCCCCCTTAATTCGCCTCTTGGATGGTTTCCAAAAGTACTTAAGTTTACTACGTTTCCAAATAGCCTACAAGATGATGCAATATTTCGTGTTTGTTTAAGTACAACACAAGTTTGTTATAAAATTTAATTTTAAGAATAATTTTATGTGTGTTAAAAATACCTCATATGATACTTAAAAAGAGAATGATTATATCAGTTTGTAATAATACCCTATCCGTTTGTAATAATACCCTATATTACTTACAGCTAAAGACACGGATATAGTCAAAATGTACTATTGTCCACTTATATGACACAGTCATAAAATACATTTACCGGCTGATTTGTCTAAAAACAAAAGAAATATCTTCTTTTCTCTGCTATCTTACTTATTCTTTTCCTCTCTTTTTCAGAAAGTTGATTAGTTTACAAAACATATTTCTTAAACCTTCTTCTAACCAAGAACGAACTCATATGTTTTGTATATAACATAAAATTCATTCTTATTAAACAATTACTCATTGTACTTTCAAGCATATCCATGTACATACATATACACACTGCCAATATATAGCAAAAAGCTAGGATAAGGCCTATATAAGCATCAGCTTTCGGTTCTGATCCTTTTTCATTCATTTCATGTGCTGTAAAGTTCTATTTGTAAATTGTAAATGTGTATACTTGTTTGAAATAAACTATGTTTAAACTAACTAAACTAAAAACTATACAAAAGAAAATATTTTAAGTCGAGAAACTCGTGCATTTAAGATTTAACATTAGATAATAATTCATGGATACCTATATCCCGTATCGCAGGCATGTTAAAATAATGCAGATAACACTGAATTGTGCAATTTAAATTTATGGGTTGGGAGAAATGACCACTTTGAATAGGAATAGGATCGGTATATATTTTAAAGTACATATTCATCAAATAAAAATAAATGAATCAGCGCATACGACTGCTAGGACACTAGAAAATTATGTTCTAGCTCTCATAACATATATTTCCGTGATATTTTTTGCTTTGAGAAAACCAACCTGACTGCCGTTCTTTAGTAGAAGTTTGTGTTTCGCCGATATTTAAGCTTTATAGTTTGCTTTTTGGTATGCATGTACTCACATTTGCCGAACTACCGATATATAGCTTCATTATAATACTAGTTTTCGCCATATATTTCCACAATTCTGTGTTTTTTTGTGTTGTTTTTTTTGTGTTTTTTTTTGTTTTTGTTTTTTGTTGTTTTTTTTTTTTTTTTTTTTTTTTGCACAATCCTGCGTTAGCTTTACAATTCTGCATTATGGGATATAAACGATCTTATCAAACATATGAAGAAGGAAAGTATACACCAAAAGAAAATTCGTCCGAACATGAATGAAATTCTTGCATAAGACATGTTCATGTACTGTATTCAATTGTTACCATATCAAATGTCATGTGTCCTACTTACAAAATATCAGTATCAAATTACTTGTATTTTATCAATGAAATTAGTCATTGGAAAACCACTGTTGACTGACTGTACGTACGAATGGCGTAAATACTTACATAAACAAACAAATATCTGTTTTGATTTAATGTCTGTCAAGTGGGACAAAAGAAAATCATCATTATGAATTACATGTACAGAGTTTCTTCAAATATTGATATTTATTGATGTATGAATTTAGGGATTTATTCTGTTTAACTATTATAATTATAGGTTTACTAAACTTATAAAGCGCCCTTTTCCTTTTTCACACGTGTGTGCGTGCGTATGTGTGTGTCTTAAAATATTTATAAAGTACTAACAAACTTGAATCTAATGTAATGTATTCGTAGCAGTTATTGACGTGTCGTCAAAACCAGTAGAATATAAAACAATTCACTTACACTGCATTTTAACTTTAAATGAAAACGTTCTTAACATATACCGGTAACAGAACCTTGTTGTTTGATGGTGTCCTTGATCGTCTGTGTTTAAGTTACCATTAGCTAAAGTAAGTTTATGAGCAATGTCTTGTTCATTGTTGGCATTTTGCTGAATTAATCCACTAAGTGGACGGCTAGCGGCAAATGAGTCATCGTTCATAATGGCAGTCCTATATGTTCCATGTTCTTTCGACACAGTCGACGCTTCAGTATCAGGTGATGCTAATTCAGGTTGGGACTGTTGACATGTTGCTGATTCCTCTACGGGCGACTTTAAGTCGTCCATCCTCTTATCAGCAGTTTGTCCGTCAGCTGTACTGGGCGCTGTATTGTTGGTAGACTTTGAAAATGAAGGATCTGTTGCACTGCCGACAATAACATTGTTATTGGTTGTATTGTTGCAAGTTATGTGTATACTTAAGTGCATGTCTAAAAGAATATATATGTTATAAAGAATATATTGTAATAAAATAAAAATAAGAAATCGTATTGTAAATGTGATAGCTTTATATCAGGTGAAAATTCAAAGCCTAACATTTCCTTTATATTACCGTACATGATTTCGAAATTAAAACGGTCAAATATTTCACAATGATTACAACTTAACATCAATCACATGATTTAATTTGCGCAGTATTGTCATATTCTTATAAGAAATGGGAACTTGTGTATATAATTTCAGTTTACTTTATATAGAATTCTTAATTTCAACGTACAGAATCTTTAAATTTCAACTTACTGTTTCCAGCATCTGGGTTTCTTCCAATGTGCACATATGATTTACTAGACTGACAGTCATTTTCTCTGTCTATTTCTCTTATTACAGCAGCATCTTGGAGTTTTTTCTGAACTTCTGAAGTAATGTCTGGTTGATCGCCATATAAAATTATTCATAGGAGACTGACTTTCACTCTCTTTAGACACTGATTCCCTTTGTAGCTTTTGATCATGCAAAGATATGTCCTTGTTCGGACATGCATATCCACTTTGACTGTAGGGGTTAGATATTTGTTTTTCAACTGGATCAATTAAAAGGCGAGTTTCTTTCTTATTCCCATTTTCTTTAGAACTGTCATGAACGGTCTTTTTCGTTTGGTTTTGTCTTTGGTTAATTCGATATTTGTAAACTTTGCAGATAACAAGGCAAACAATTAACACGAGTAGTAGAACTCCTTCTGTTATAGCCACAATCAACGAAACTAAAAATAAAGAAAAAACGTATATCCTAACTGAATATAAGAGATTACTTATATCATGCAATAGTTGAATCTGTAGAGAATTTTTTTAATACATTTTTTATAAATATACGAGTATATCATACATAATGAAGGAATTGTGATTTTTATATTAAATTAGAAAATGCCATCGTACCATTTGTTTCTTCATCCTTTTTTCAAAGTGATAAATGAGCATTGATGCTTGTCAAGATTCCTGTCTTTGACCATCTTAAATTGCCAGAACCTAGTAAGGTGTAACCTCTGTCACAAGTAGCTTGTAACTCGTCTGATTCTAATTTGTTTGTCACCATTGTTCTGTCCCATCTTCCGTTCTTTCTGGGAGGAATTTCTGGATATTCTTCCAAAAATATATGCATATACTGGACCGATTCTCTGGTATCCGTGATTGCACAGAACTGTGACTACATCTCCTGGCTGGTGCGGAATTGTTAGAGACCCATTATGTTTTCCGTTGCCAACTTCTGGCAGCACGGGACATGTTATTTCTGAAAATTAAGAATATAAACTGTTATGATTTGTATACAAATATGTTCATTAAAGTATTTAAATTGCCGACTATACATTTATCATGATAACATAAAATTAGATTTTTTTTGTTTAAATTTCGATTAAAATTAGATTTTTTTGTTTTAATTTCGCTTTTAAAAGCTTCTAAACAGCTTCATAAATATATAAACTATATAGTGAAAATGTTTTCATTTATAAATCCCAATAACATGTACTTGCTATTACTACTAAACTTATTATGAAATATCCGTCTTGTTTATCTAGCTATGATGCAGATTTCATTATAATTATGAAATCTTTTATATCGTCATTCGAGTTGTAAAAATTTATCAAATTAGTTATTTTTTATTTTTCTATCTATTTATTTTTTATTTATTAACTATTTTTTGTAACTTCTGGTGAAGAATGAAACAATTAGCAAATTAGTGAACATGCTAGGGCAATACAATGATCAAATTAAATGCTTCATGTTGTGTGTGTGTGTGTGTGTGTGTGTGTGTGTGTTGTGTGTGTGTGTGGGTGGGTGGGTGCGTGCGTGCGTGCGTGCGTGTGTGTGTGTGTGTGTGATTAATTATTAAAAGTACAATTTATCGTCTGCTCCTTCCTTCCACGTTATTTTGAAATGCGTTTATGTAATGTATGTACACATGTTTTAAACCAATATTTCCATACACCCGACTATTGTTTTGTTAATTTTTTTATGCATTCGCTTTG
Source organism: Ruditapes philippinarum (assembly GCF_026571515.1). Lineage (NCBI taxonomy): Eukaryota > Metazoa > Mollusca > Bivalvia > Venerida > Veneridae > Ruditapes > Ruditapes philippinarum. The sequence goes on from NW_026852517.1 coordinate 21,846, forward strand.
GAAAATTGTGAAGTACATTATAAACAGTGATATATTCATATGCTCATCCTAGTTTTTCAAGTATGTCTAAGTTTATCAAAAACGGGTTTCACTTGTTACATTAATGATATTTGTAACATGTTTATAACATACACGTAGTCATAAGAATGACTATTTACATGTATTTTAAGTTTTATTCAATGTATATTTGTATTATATGTACATGTAATGGATGAGACTTAAATAAACTAATAATATAAATATAATATGTGAAAGTATATAGAGTATACAACAAAAAAGTTCGACTCCCATGAAAAAAAATCCGTCATGCAGTAGAAAAACAACTCATACCAGGAATAATATCACAATAATATTATATATATACATGTATATATAAATCTAATAATATACTAATCTTTGAAGATAGCGTGTGACCTAAATATATAGACAGATATTTCAAAATATTTCAAAATATATATTATATTATTTAAGATATATGTATGATATACAGGGGCGGATACAGAACATGGTTTCCTTGGGGGGATGGCATATGGGTGGACGAATTTGACAAACATAATTCAACAGGCGAAAATTGAAGATTGGGCCAGCATCTTGGTCTGTTGTTCATGTGACAAAAATTGTAATTGATGTGTTTTATAGCTCGTCTTTATGAGTGGCGATGCACTTTCCTTATAAATGAGTACACCAATGTTTTTGTAAATATTTAGTTGATATGGAATTAAGAAAAATATATATAAATAGGGTGGGCATGGGAGGGGTATCCCCTCCCATAGACCGAGAAAATTTTGAAATATGAGGTTGAAAATGGTGTTATTTTCCAGTTTATTGTACCTTTTGGATGGTTTTACAATAATGTATTTTGTATAGGTTATTGTTTGCAGGGTCTTTCAAAAAGAATTCCCCTAATGTAAAGTAGTGAGCATTTACAAAATAACAGCACACTTACCAATGTATGCACAACTGTTGATAAAAATAAATTCAAACACTTGATCAATTTATTCATCTGAGTAATAGACGATTTTCCAAAGTTACATTGTAAGTGATATTAAAATACCGCCTTCCTAATGTACCAAAAAAAAATATAAACACTAGTATTCAATAAGAATTTTTCCCATCAATGAATCCATTTTAGATACTAAAGAGGTCAGTACAATTTAAATTATATTTAAAAATATAACTGCCATAATAGGTTATTAATGGCAAATGACCAATTATGTCATCTTAATAAAAAATCTTAGTAAAACTACCGGTAGTGATTAAAACGCGATTCCTTTAATATTATCATTATAAAACTCGCCATCTTTTTAATTTACAAATAATAATTTTCAACTTCTTAATAATAGAACTTGGAAAAACAAAGATAGTAAAATATGGTGCACACTGTAACACATCTATTTGCCACTATCTGTGACTATTGATTTCATTAGACCTTTTGAACGTAATAAACCAATCAATTATGCAGTTTAAACATTGAAGTCATTCAAGCATGCTGATAGATAAAGATCTCTCCCAAGCCCCTAGGCAGGAGATTAACAACTGGATGACAGCAATTAATGTTTTGATAAGGGAGTATAGTCTGATTTTATTGACCTGTCAATAATGAATACATTATAGCACTCATTTAAATATTCGACCCCACTTCGGTTTTGTCCGTTTATATTACGAGAATTAATATGGAGTATATCACTAACGTTTGGAAAACTCCCACTAACTTAATGAAGGTTCTGGTAACATCCGCAATAGCACAGTCGGTTAAGTGATTGCCTAATGCATGAGAGGTCCGAAGTTCGATCCCTTCTTTTGACATTCTTTTTAGACTTATTCTCTCTTTATTTTAGGTATATTTTAAAGAAAATTGTCAAGCGCTTGCAAAATTGTCTGCACGGAATGAAACAACTAAGAAACACTGAATTGTTCCATTTTATATTTTATTTTACGGCACTGAAATTACATTTATTGATTATAATCCGAATGAATTTTCAGTATCAATTATATACAAAAATATAGTATTTACAAGAGTACAAAACATGTTAAAAACAGAACAACCATAACTTCAAAAATTTTGAAAATAGTTATGAATAAGAAAAAACCCTGGACATACACTGTCTCGATCTTACAACATGTAAGACATTTTGATATTATATGCCTGTGGTTTACCCTATTGCACTATAACGGTCAGTATAACTAATTTACAGAAACTAAATGAATTTAATCACATCTTACTGCGTACCTCTCACGGAGTTAACCGAACATTTATCGAATATTAATATATTCTGTGCATTGACCGTATAATGAGTATGGAATTGACAGGTTAATAAAATCAAACAATTTTACACTACAGCTTAATAAGTTTGAAAACTGACAAAAATTTATTTCCAGGGCCAGCTGGTAAACATATCTTTGGGTCAAGCGGGGGGGGGGGGGGCTGCAGCCCTGAAGCCCGGGCCTGAATCCGCCACTGATATATTGACTAGATGTTATATTAAATTATTTATCAGATCGATTTCTTAGTAGAGATAAATTATCTTTATATATGACCGGTATTTAGGTTACTGCATCAGTTCTCTCTCATTTTTTTCTTTTTTTTTTTTTGGATAAAGGCACTAGTAATTGGTTTCTGGTTTGCTTCTACATTTTTACTTTTTGTAAAGTATTTCAGTATGTTTTGATATAGTACCCTTCAAATTTTGATTTTCAAATTGGCACATTTTTGGTTTAGTTTAACTAACATCAGCAAAATACTACATTTTTTTATATTTTGCTACTTTTATGACAAATAATTTCACTTAAAGTACTTACTTTTATCTGATGATAATAATCTATATTACCTTTAATGTAGGTAAAAAAGCAACTTCCAACAGGAATCTTTTACATATCTTAATATATATTCATGTATATTACAGTATAATATGCATATAAAGATGTAAGAGTAACTTTTCTATATTACCAAAATAAAAAGTTTCAAAGATGTCACAGTATTTGTCAATTAAAACTGTGTCTTATCAATCAATAAATATAATGTTTTTTCATGTTTTTACATTCACATTGAGTCAACTGCGTACTTTAAAATTAAAATGGGAAAATCCTCAAACATTTTGGTTATATTTGTTCATGAAAAAAACAAAATAAAAAACAAATACAAAAAAAAAAACAATTTTAAACAAAACTTGTCACAGTAAAAACTTTGAATTTACCTTCGTTTACATAAATACGAACAGTTACTGAATACTTCATAGACAATGTGACAAACAGCAAGTTATAGATAATATATAAATACATGTATAAGTAAGTAAGTAAGTAAGTAAGTAAGTAAGTAAGTAAGTAAGTAAGTAAGTAAGTAAGTAAGTAAGTAAGTTAGTAAATATTTTTATTATAGTGACATGTGTATGACAGTTTACAAATAACGAAATTAAATAATTTAACATAAACCACCCGGCCCAATGGACCAATAAGTCACCTGAAACATATATACATTATAAATAGTTCACATGAAATTATTATACTGTACACATCATCAATATTACAGGATAAATATTTTCAACGATTAAACAAGGATTTCTTTCTTTTACAATAAGCATTAACAAGGTATTTAGCTTTACTTTCGTGGAAAACTTACAACAAGATATTTCATTTTCATATCATCGTTCATGCTCATAAAATCTTCATTCATAAATTGTTCACTAAAAATGTCTACTCTGATGGTTGTAGTAAAAGGGACACTGGACTAAAAAGTTTTTTCATCTTCTATTTTTTTATCTGGACGAAACAAACAAATTCTCTGCTCTGGTGTTTCACTGATATAACGTCCAGTTTCAATCCTTAACGGTAGAATGCCACATCTAAATTGAGATAACATTGATCTTTCATTTTTATTCAAATTTAACTGTACATATTTTTCTGTTATAAAAAATTGTCCTTAAGGGTAACATAGGTTCGTAATTTCGGTACTTTTTGTATGTCAGTTTTCCAAATATCCGTATAATATTGAGTTATCCTGGTCTTAACGTAATCTAAGCTTATAACGGTTTTGTTCTCAAAATGACCTGACCAAGTTCAATTTTGTCATAACTGTTTTAAACGTCACTGCACCAATTATTACTGCATTTATTGTAGTCCATGTTGAAGACGCGTTAAGTAAGCCTATTATCATTGAATAAAATAAGCCTATTCCAATATCGTATTATTGATATCCAACGGCGATAGTTACTTGGTAGCCATCCCGTGTCTCCAGTAAGTGCAAGTTTTGGGGCGAAACGGTGAATATTTGTTACATGTATACACATAATTTTGAGATGTTCAATTACACGTAAACATAACATAACATAACATAACATAATCTTTATTTGGCATAAAATAGCATGAGCATACATATAGCCAATATACTTTCAATATCATATGAAAAGGGATAAACGTGTTACAAACATTGTAAAATATTTAACAATTTACAGAAGAATGGTACACAAAACAACAATTAAATACTGAACCCAGAATAGAACAATAAGTTTTAACTTCTTAAAAGTTATATACTTTCAGTTATTTTATTCTAAATATTTTTGTAAATTTCTTTTTTTGAAATGCAAAGTAATAAATTTTTGATAGATTGATAATTTCTTTTAGGAAATTTCTACTTGTCAACTCAGTAAAATTCGAAATTTTTTTTAATAGTAGGGGCCACCAAAAACCAAAAAATTAAAAATTATGGGGGTTTTTTTTTTTAGATACTGTTTCCCTTAAGTTATAATAATTTGGGGGGCAAATAAGGAAGGAAATGAAACTCTCATTTTCCAAATTCAAATAGTAAGCACGTTTTTGGCATTTTCTTTCTTCCCTAGGTCCGTTCCCCTTAAAAATGTCTACCTGTTTTCAATTGGGCAAGATTTAATGTTGCTGACAGTCTAAATGTTTTGTTAAAAGCTATTCTGAATTTATTCGTATTTATAACACTTAGATATAAGTCTTGATTAAATTTCATGTTTGAAAATACAATAGGAAGATAATCTACTTGAATTATTTATTTTTCTATACCAGTCTTGTTTATATATGTCCAAAATTCTGTTTTTTATAGAAATGAAAATTATTTTGATTAGCAGTATGAACTTAACCATAAATTAAACATTCCTATCTCCTGAAGAATAGATTTGATATGGTAGGCCCAATTTTTCCCTCTATATGAATTTTCGTTGTCAGCGTCAATTTTAAAGTATGTTGTACATTTGTTTAAGTAAACAATTTTCTTCGAGATTTATAATTTTTTTAGCCAATATTTAATAAGTATAATTTTTCTTTGAATTCTCATTGGATGTCGGCCAGCTCTCCGTATAAACACTCTAAATTTGTTGACTTCCTAAACATTAAGTACTTTTCGTAAAAATTTACCAATGAAACTAATTCAATATCCTTTGCTTCGTCATATTTCCAAATACTTTTGCCCCATAATTAAAGAAAGAACTAACAAGAACTGGTCGAAAAGCTTGGCTTTATTCCACCGACTTTTTTAATTCTAAACTGATTGAATAACAAATAAATAGATTATGAAAGAGCGTAAAGGGAAATGTTGCGCAAAGAGTTTTTTTTGGGGTGCGAAATTTCCAAATGACCGTTTCTTGAATAGAGTCACCCTAAATATTTGAAATTCTGTTACCAAATTTCTAATGGACGCTGCCGTTATTTTAGTGCCTGAAATCGTAAGAAAAGAAATGTCTTCCTTGGGTTCAAAAATCATTATTTTTGTCTTTTTTGTATTGATTTTCATAAAACCCCAAATGGAAACCATAAAATTGTAAATCAATTGAGCATGTTGCACTGTAAGGCTTCCGGTGTGTGCGCAACGGAAAATACTGTCGGATCATCTGCAAAGCAAAATAACAAAAAGTTTTATCTCATCGATGGTAAACAATCCTTCAATATTATTATTTATTATTATTAACTAAATTCATTTACGAAATAGAGAAAAAGTAAGCTAGAGCTGGGAATCCCCTTGTTTTGTCGCCAAAGTTAGATTCGAAAAAATTTGGATACAGAATTTTTGTATTTAATTGCCGCTTTCACAAAACATGTACATTACGTTTGACACGAGTAATCGCCTTAACAAATCTTAGAGCTGACATTTTTTCTTGTGAAAAGTTTAATGAATATAGGACGATCTTTCTAGGCTTATCAAAACATTTTTCAAAATTCTGACAAATGCTGAGTAGAGTTTTTCTCCTGAGAGAGTGTTTTCGCAATAACAGAATTCAAAAAGAAATATACAATCGGCTGTAAGATTTTTCCTTTTTGGAAAGCCTGAGATTGATTGTTTCAAATTATTTTTGGTTCTTTTTGGACCATTTCGGTTAAGGCGAGTTTCACGAAGAAACTTTGGGAAGTATTACATATTTTTGAGAGAATAATATTTATCTCAAATGTAAATACCTGTAAATTTTTTGCCATCCTCCTTTATCTTTTCCGCTCTTAAAGATGGTACATTTGCCTTCCCCCCACGAGATTGGGATATTCTCCACTGACAAATTTTATTGAAAAGTAAATGCAAGTGGGTTTTTGATATTTCATCAAATGAAACATTTTTATCATTTCTGCCAAAAAGAACTAATCCCCGCTACTTTTTATTAATCATTTTGCGAAAAAACAGCTTTTTTCTGATTTCTTGCATTTCAATTTCTTTATCAAGATCTTCGTCATATATGGGTTATAGTTTTTATATCTGCAGAAACGGCTGTTTGTTTCAGTACTGTATAAATTTTTAAAATGATCATAAAGCTCATTCATGTTTTAACGAATCTGCTTCTGACTGTTTCTTTGCGTATTGCTTTTTAACTTTGCTCCAAAATTTCTTTGGTTGATATTTCCCTAGTTTATTTAAGTTTGTCTTTTTGTTGAAATTGTATTTCGCTTATTTATCTTCTTAACTTTTGTATAATTTGCTCTTTCAAAAAATAAATTCCCTTTTAAATTGTTCATTTGATCTATTTTTTACAAAATTATTTCTCTTCTCTTTAAAATTTTTGTCTAGCGTTATAGCACTCTTGATTAAACCAGGGCTGTTTAAGTTTATTTTTACAAGAATTATTGTGTTTACGCTTAACGCTAAAAGACATTAGATGCACATTCGTGTAAAATTTCAGTAAACTTATCTGCAATAATATTAACATTTTCGTTGCTACAAATCTGTTCATTTACATCATTTAATATGTTCCTTTTTGATCGGAGAAGGTTTAAAAATGATTCCCTTTATTTTCATCCCATTTAATAATGGTTTCACATTGTTTCAGTTTGATTAGAGTTATCGTTTACTTTATTACAAGGAATATTAAAAACTTAATCCGTTATGGTCGGAAAAATTCGTTTGTTTCGGCGACTGAGAAAAGTCAGCAAAATGCAATTCAAATCATTCATGTTATAAGTAGATAATCTCTACGACGCTTGATCCGTTAATTGAACAAAATGTTACTTTCCCCCAATATTGGCGTCCCTATGGAGCCTCCCATTACATATGATATACGATGTTGTTTGACAAAATTCATTTAAACGTCTACCTAGGCTGTCAATCAATTTATCTTTAGATACACGCGGAGGAATTTCAACATTACATGATAGTCCATTTTCTTGATCAATGTATTAATACGTAAAATTTCCCAATTGGGTTTGAGGTTCTAAATATTTAAAATTCCTAAAAATAAAACATTTTTCCTAACAGATTTTTAAATTTTTTAGACCAGATTCCCAAATTTTACAAAAAAAAGGGGAAATTTTCTGTGGTTTTAAATTAACCCGTGGAACTATTTGGTGTTTATAAGTACGCACCAAAAACAAAGTCCCTTTATTAAAACAGAAAAAATTGTTTATCAACTTTAACCATATTATTTCCCTTTTTTAATAGTTTTTAAAAATGTATATCTAAAAAAATTTTTTGGGTTTTAAATATAACTTAACCCCCCTATAACGACTTTTTTTTGTAAAAATTTTGATTTTTTTCCAAAAAAATAAAACTTTTATATTTTCCCTTGATAAACCAAAAATTTTTAAAGGGTTTTTTCTGATATCCATTTCTTGTAAAATATGATATCATAGTTCACTTAATAATTCTATAAAATCTGAGGTCCGAGATTTTCGCGCTAATCCGTGTATATTCCACGATAACAGTTTTTATATCATTCTCATGACACCACTAGTTTCTTCTATCCGGTGGCTATAAGTTTGTACTTTTTTCCGTTGATGAATCTCTGGAATGGTTTGTTGTTTTAATAAAGTTATTTCCAAATTATTTTTGTTGCGTGACCCTTCTTTCTTTCGTCGGCTGCGTTTTTCCATAAGAATTTTCCGTCGTCTCTATACATCTGGGGAGATTGTACACCCTATTCCTTGTTTCAGCTCTTTAAGTTTGTTTTTATTGTCTCATCATACGAAATTTAATTCTGACCTTCTCTCTGTCTGTATAGCTATGAAATTTTACGACAATTTGGTCGTGGCTTTTTTGGCAGCATCCCCTCCAAAGCCTAGTGCTTTCTGTCAAATTTCATGTCATCTGTATTGACTCCAAGAATGTTTATCATATCCTTTTACTTTCTTTTCAACAATTATCAACTATTAATTATTTTTCTCCGTTTTTTGGTTTCGGTGGTTCTCTAGAATAACCAGATTCTCACTGCATTGACCTGATTCGAGTTCAAGCATCTTGTCTGTAGGTCATCTTCTCGTAACTGCAAGTTTTTTGCGGTATTTTCCATGTCTTACATACATGACATAAGTTTGTCAATTTCATGTTTGCATTTTTTACGTCTGATCGATTCTCTTCGAGATCTTTGTTCATATAAGAGAGAGTCCGTTTTCCATACTTTCTACCTTGGCCCTCTAAAATCATGCACTTTGGTTTGCACGTCTTTAACACTAAGTATTAGTTTACTGACAGATTGTTCTATTTGATATATTTTAGGTAATGCCTCTTTAATCGTTTTGACATCTTCAATTAATGAGATTGCCCATGGTGGTGGGGTAGTAGACTGTGTGCTAGCAAACACGGGCGTTACAGGAGTCTGAGCTCCTTGCTCCCCGCGCATCATGGCCGTGTATTGGTCATCATAATTAATTGGTGATATATTATTCATGACTGTTTGTACATATTCCTTACTATTTTGAAGTATATATGAAATATCGCTGTCATCACTCAAGTTCGGTGAGCGATTCTCAGGGGATAATTGTCCATTTTGTATTGTCCCTGGTGAACTACTTGCTTTACGTTTTTCTGCCTTTTTACGTCTTTTAATTTGACTTTTTGATAAAGATTCATTTGTAGACATGTAGAAAATGTTATAAACTCACTTTTCATATAAATATATCCAATATTAATCCATTAGTTTTAAACAAATGATGCTTTTTCTTACAGAGAGAAAAACACGTCTAACCCCTTTCAATTTTCACACCTAAACGTAAGTACGGGTACATTAAGATAATGCGTTTTAATATGGTTTGACATGTATCTGGAAACACATTTGAAATTATTGATTCAAATATAAAAAAAGAAATACATGTGACAGAGTGTACAATATGACAATGAGTACACCGTGATTAAGTTGGCATAATCACAAATATCCATAAACACTTTGGAATCGAAGGAATTTTATAATTTTATTTGCTGATAAATAAATGATATATCGATGAAGTTGCGTGATTAAACTATATCGATCTGATAATAGCTGTTAGCTCATCATTAAATGGAAGTCTTTTCATGCAAATGTTAAATTATGACTGTCTGATTCTTTATATCGTTATTGAATTGAGACAAAGGTAACAGTTTATATAATTTATTGACATTGATTTAGGTTAAACAATTTTTCAATTCTTCGGATCTATTAATACTCAAATACTCCGCCTAAATATCAGTATCAAAATGACCAGAGAGTTTATTTCTGGATAAAGAAAATAATTATTCTTTTAAATGGTTTATTTATAGGAGAAATTAGAAATTCTACATGTTGATAATTTATGCTATTTAGTTTTAAATGTTTGCTACACTAGAAACATGAAAAATGGTGTTAAGTTGATCTCTTATCAGGCTCAAAAAGCGTGTTATAGTTTCTATTTTGTCAATATGTAACATAGAGTAAATCTTGCTATACTTTTACTGCTTGACTATGTGGATGTTCCTATTTCACAGTACGCTTCATTGATTTTTGGGGATTTTTGAATGTACGGATAAATGAAACTTATACATCATAACAGCAGGTGTCAAGTACTATGTGTCAAGTTGCCCCGTACTTCACTTCAGTGTCGTTATATTTTTCTGGTCCTTGGTGACTTTTTTGTCAGATATTCATCTAAACTTTTGTCCAATGAAGTGGTTTTAGGTGGTAAGGTCGCTTCCTTTTTTTATGAGAGAAAAAAACTTATTAAAATACTGGATTCAATTAACGAATGATCAACACAAAATTCATAGTACTTGAGAGAGCATTGTTATATTCAAAACACAATTCTTGTTCCTGGTCATATGGTGCTGAATGGTCGAGGGTATCCCGAATCAGCACCTTACAATTTTATTTCATGTATAGTTATAAACTGTGTACAATGACTAGAAACAATGATATGAGACACATGTATATAAAATAAGTAAATATTAACAATATTGCCCACTTTTGTTACAATGATCGTAAAAGGAATTTTTAAAGGAATTATTTACATATAAGCTTAATCTGAGGCTTCCTGAAAAATAGTTTTGACCAGTTTCCATTCTTAGTCCAATAATGTGTTTCTACTGAAAGAAATATTACTGTTAAAATTGTTTTGAAATTGAGTGTAGGGAATGTCAACGTTCTATTTAAACATTTACTTTGAAAAAAATATTTTTTTTACAAATAGCAATCCATTGTACATATAAAGTGGTATATTTTTAGTACCTGGGATAGTTTTCCTTTCATTCAATTAGAATGTTTTTGTTTTTTCTCTTTTAAATGCTATTTTGACTTCATTGAGTTGCCTGGGTGTTTGAACACATGGCAAAAAGAGAGGTCCAATGCTTTCATTTTCTACATTACAATATGAACAAATTGGAGAGTCTTTCAATTATAGTTTGTAAAGGTACTCATTTCAGTGAAATATGGTTACATTTTGATCCTTTCAGTAACCATTTTGGTATTTTAAATGATGATTATTAATGTCTTTATTAATCTTATCTTGAATATCATAATATATTATACTGTTATAAACTTGATTTTTGTATGACAATTATTTAGACAATTTAACATACAGCAACATAGTGAGCTCTGTACTAGATTTGAAATATTGTCACATAGCCACGAAATTGAAGTAGGTACTTAAAGACAAATATCGTATTTGTAAACTCCGTTCAACACAATCTGTAGAATCTGAGCCTTTTTTTTTTATTATTCTTTAATTAATATTTTGAATTATCACAGAAATGAGCCGTGTAACGACAAAACCAACATAATGGGTTTGCGACCAGCATGGATCCAGACCAGACTGCGCATCCGCGCAGTCTGATCAGGATCCATGCTGTTCGCTATCAGTTTCTCGACTTGTAAAAGGGTTGGTAAGCGAACAGCATGGATCCTGATCAGACTGCGCGGATGCGCAGGCTGGTCTGGATCCATGCTGGTCGCATGCCCATTATGTTGGTTTTGTCGTGACACGGCTCAAATATTTTGCCTACAATGATTGAGTTCATTATGTTCATTATGTCATATAATCGAAGAATCGGAATTGAAAAAAAAATGTTTCAAGTTTAGTAAATGTATATTGATTAAAATATAGCTTTATATATTTGTGTTATATTTATGTAAAATATGTGTCTGAACGCATTTTAAATACCGATTTATCAGTGTATTTCTGTAAAAGGATTACAAGACACCATATATTATTTTAAATATAATGTCAAATAATCATCAAAATATCGTTATAAATAAATGTCTGTTTCCAACTTCTATAGCAAAACCAATACAAGCTATATATTGTTGGATGATTCTTAGATAAACAGACACACAAACGTGTGTGTGTAAGCATTCACTTATTTTTAGTACATCATTAGATAACATGTGTGGCTAAAACTAACATTTGCTACTATAAGTGGCTGTTTATAATGCTGCTATAAAACATATAATAATTTTTCTCTGTTGTAATTCTAGATGAAGTAAAGATATAAATAGTTAATAGTTTACATTTTTACAATATTTCTTTAAGATATTTACTGTCTATAGTTAATGAAATTATTGTTTAACTTTTGATGAGCAATAAAAAATTTAAAATATCTCTATGACACTGATATGTTTGTACAGTACATCCTTTGTGCTATTTTCACATACAAGTGACAAGAGGATACGTTTTAAATACATTCTTTAAATCCCCATTATGTCCCAGAAATGCTTTTAATTTTATTTCCCTAAACCTTTTTAATCTTTTGTGTCCTGTAACAGTTTCCAAAATGATACTAATTGGCCAATTACCTGAACCATATTTTGTGTATGTTGCTGTCTGGCAATTAGTACAGATATAGTGATTTAGTAGTGAGTATGGAAGACAACATACTACTTTGTTTACATTTTCCTACTTTATAACAAACATTCAGCGCTACTTTCTTTATGGTATAAAGATCTAACATACATGTATATAAAACCATTATTTAAACGTTATAAAACTTATGATTTCCCTTTGTAAAGGATGTTTAAAATGTATTTGTTTCTAAGGCATAATGTGCTTTTCTTGATAACCATACGATCTATATGATAATAAATCACATATGCAGACTATAAATATAAAAACAAATTATTATCTTCGCAGAACGTCATTGTCTCTGTGGTGATTTAATTCAATTTAAATCAATTTAATCAAGGACAATATAGTTTCTTAAGTACACAATCAAAGTAGTATTACATAAAAAACAGTTGTATTGTTTTGAAAACAAACCTTTTGTTTTGCTCTTGAAAATGGACAGTATTCATTCAATAGAGGATTTACTCAATATACACTTTAAAAGGCGAATGAAGTCTACTGAATAGCATGTCTGGGGGCGATGTTTTATCAGAACGTAATAAATGCCCATTAAAATTGTATATATACATGTATTTGTATTTATATTAAGAATTAAAGTCTCAATATCCATGTTATTTCATATTACAAGAAATTTATCATTTCTTTCCCCTTTTAATTGGCCTTCTTAAACTATACACTACTACTTTTTTCCCTGTTAAGTTTTACTGGCGTACCAGATGATGCAATATTACGTGTTTTTTAATATTTGTGTAAAGAGGACAAAACGGCCTTCTATCAAGTGCATATATAAAAGAAAAATTTAATATCTCATTTTGTAATACTACAATAGTCCTGTCACCTAAATACACGATATGGCCTAAGAATGACTAATATATACTTTAAATACGCTTGTCTTCGCAGTCATAAAATCATAATATACTTCACATGATAATATTACCTCAAGGGTATTTCAAATTTTACAAATAATAAACTTTATCAATTGTTTTACAACGGTCTCCGGGCAGTGGAAAAATTTGATCTCATGCTTACGAGGGAAAAAATACGGCGGATTTATGAGTCTGCCCTAAGACATGTATTAGAATTCAAGTGATCCCTTCAATTTTTTTTAAAAATTCTTAAATTATTTTAAGACTGAGTTGCACTCAAAGTTTACCAAAATTTCTTGTTCACTTAGAAATGTGACAATAATGTCCCTACTAAGTGGCACATATATATACGTATGCTTAAAAGTTTCTCTGTGACATTGACCTTTAACCTTTTGACCTCAAAATCAGTAGGGCATGAGCAATATTCACATCAGGCAACATAAACAATAACTTATTTATTCTTGAGTTATTGATTCGACAAGGATTTTACATTATGTGTCTCTGTTGCCTTGACCTTTGACCTAATGATATCAAAATCAATAGGGATTATCTACTAGCCATTAAGGGACTAAGAGCAATGTAGGAGCACATTTGTCTCGGAGCACATTTGTCTCACGAAGTGTGACCGATGTGTCCGTAAACATTCATATTTGCGACAAATTGGAAATGAGACAGATGTGTTCGACACACAATAGAAAGGACACTCGAAGCACATTTGTCTCACATAAAATTCTTAAAAGGTAATAATTATGCCCATCTGTACACTTAACAAATCTTATAACTGTGCACGTATAAAAATCAAATTTTCTCAGATACTAATGAACAATATAGTCTCTGATATCTTTAGCCAAATATAGTACAGATATGTGTGATGATGGTATCGATTTTTATGTCAGGGGCGATTTGTATTTACTGAGAAATCGCGATGTGTTGCAAGATTGCGTGAAACCGAAATTCACATTTCTGTAAAATGCGTGTTTATAATGGGTGCAAAAAGGTCTAAATCTCTTGATTTCACTAAAATACAAACATAAAAACATAGGATCATCGATAGGGTATAAATACTACAATGAATTCCAGGGCATTATGTCACTGTGATTTTAATTATTTGCTTTATTGAATTTAAGTAAAGACTGTTTATGTCGATCTCCGTAACGCGTTATACTCAGTTACTAAAAGCAATGCAAACACGATATTTTCATGAAAATGAAAGTACCAAGAAAGTTTTTTTTTTAGTTTTAAAGTAAAATCTTAGTCAATATGTTTATTTGAGAAAATATTATGCAAAAATTTTTTTCAAAATGGGCGGCCCGAAATGCAAATTCCCTTGGCGTAAAACTTCTAGACGGCCATTTTTCTTTCAATTGCAAAAATTCTGCAATAAATTTATGTTTTTTGGATGTCTTTATTTTAATAGAATCCTTGATGGTCAATAATAACTTCATTTAGCGCCAACCTGTCATCCTCATGTGCACTTTTTTGTTTATGTACATGTCACGGATGAACGCACACAACAAAAATAACCGTTATTTTGAATATAGCATTGTAAAAATAAACATCAAAACGATGAATTCCAAAATTTTGGTAAAAAATGTAAAGTAATAAAAAAGTTATTCACATTTAAAAACTGCACAGTTATAAGTTTTGTTAAGTGTATACCGGCTACCAGCCATTGTTCTGTGATTTCTGTATTTATAATACCGTTTTAAGGTGACTTCCAGTTAGTCAAAAACTTCCTTAAAGAATATCCCTGTTCTGCATGTCATAATGAAAATTTCTACAAGTGCAGCATCCAATACCTAAACACATATGCAGCAAGTCTATTCTTATCGTTATTAATTGTGATACGTTTCATGTATATTAAATGCTTAAAGTTTTATAAAAATGATTGTTGGCACTAGAAATATTCTTAGCAAAACAAGGTGGTATCTATGGTGGCATAAAAAGGGGACATAGAATTTTCTTATTAATTACGTGCGCACACGATAGCTATTACGTGGGCTACGCGATACTATTACGGTGCGCACGCGATAGCTATTACATGCGCACGCGGATAATGTATTTCGCATTTGGAACCTGACCCGGGATCCTCGCATGAAATAGTTCACCCCCGTGTATGTGTTCGAACCTACAGCGGTTAGGGATTGTGTTTTTTTTTTTTTGGAATCACTCGCCACGGAGGCCCTTAAATGATCTATGGAAGAAATAAGAAGACATTACACACGTAATTTTTGTTTTCATCAGATAATATATGTAGAAAAAATAGTCATTTTCCAAGAATTGCGGTTTTCAGATCCGCCATTGAAAAAGCACTTACAACCAGAGCTGCATCAGTACTAAGGGTGTAGTACTTAAGTACTAGTACCAGTACTTGGCAAATTATGCAGTACCATTACCAGTATCAGTAATTGATTTTAGCTCGGTACTGCCAGAACCAGTACCTTTTTTTGGTGAAGTAATTAAGTATCAGTACCATTACTTTTATATATTCCATCAAAGTTTGAATAAATACGAGTGTCAAAACCAAATGAAAATTGCAAAATTATTATTCAGCAAAAGAAATAAAATCATAATCTTACTTTAAAGTTAAACATAACATATTTACAACTTTATAGTTTTAACATACTTTTTACAAACATATTTACAACATAATATTCATGGTCATATCTAATTGTTTAGTAACCAGTGAACTGTATAAATACATCGCAAACATACTTTCATTTAAAACACAAACAGTTTTTTTTGTTGCCTTCACACCTTCACACCTCTTTCAATTTATACCAAATGTAAATAACAACTTTTATCTGTGCTAACAATATCACATTTTTCACTAGAAATGGGATCATTTAGAATAGAAGAAATTAATAAGTGTTTATTTTGCTACTTTACTAGTAAATACAAAGTAAATTAAAAGATTTTAAAATAAGGATTATTGTAGGTAAAGTTTATTGAGGTCTGTTTATCTTATTTTAATTTTTACTTAAAGTCTTTTGGTGCTTTTTATGATGAATACTGTTAACATTTGAAAAGAAATATTGCAGCAAATTATCTTTAGATTTGATAATATAGTTAATGTATTTACAGCTTTATTTATGAAAAAATTGATGCTTTTTTAATTTTTATCAAAACCAAAAATAACTGGTAAAGCAGTAGCAGTACCACTTTTTAAGACACGTAATGCAGTAACCAGTAGTAGCAAAATTTTTGTAAGAGTAAATTCAGTATCAGTACCAGACTTGCAAAATTGCTGCCAGGTAAACGTCTACTGCAGTACCAAGTACCAGTACCAGTAATGCAGCTCTTGCTTACAACATGCATGAGTTTCTAAAATAATCCGGGTGATGCCATAATTAAAGAATATCGGGCCACTCAGAAATCGGGGCGAGACGCGACTTTTCAATGAGACACGAAGCGAGACAAATATTGTAACACGAAGATCTCGCAATGTCGAAGGATCCCCGTACCACGAGATTTCAGAAATGAATAATTTTTTACTTCTTAAGAAATAGGGCAAGTATGAATTTATTAGTATTCAAATAATGATTTCTGAGGTAGTTTGATGCTTGTAACCCAAAGAAATTCGCGATAAATGTGAAATGATGTGATATAAAAGTAGCAAATTGTAAACATAGTAATTGACTTCAATACAAAATTCTAAATCACTTCAACTGTACAAACTGAAAAAAAGCAGCAGATGAAAAAAATGATTCAGGTAATTAGCCAATGGCTATAAAAGTATACCAAAAATAAAAAAGATTTTGTGGAATACAAATAAAAGCATTTCTCAGGCATAATGGGCCTTTTAAGTGATTCTATGTAGACTATAAAGGAAATACTACTTAGCGGTATATGACTGGAATCAATTTCTTGTCTCACGTCGACGAACGAGATGCGAAGCGAGACGCGAGATTTCGGCGAGATTTACGATATTGTATCATTCAATATCAACCGATTACGGTGTTCTGTTTAACATAAGTAACATTTTTGTCTCCCTGAACAGCTATGCACAACGGTACAAAGGTGAAATTGAGATGGTACGATGGTACGATGATTAAAACACGATGGCACGATGGTGAAATCACGATGATGCGATGTCACGATAGAGTAAATAATATTGCGTTTTCATCATCATGCAATCGCAGTTTCATCATATCGTATCATCGTATTTGCACCACGTAACATCGTCTTTCACCATAGTACCATCACGTTTTCATCATCGAGCCTTCGTTGTTTCACAATCGTACAATCGCTTTTTCACCAGCGTACCGTTGTGTTTTCACCATCGCACCATCGCGTTTTCATCAACGTACCATCGTGCCGTCACGCTGTCACCATTGTACCATCGTGAACGGGATTTAGTATGTTTCAGTGTACGCCTTTAGGTTAAGCCAATCAATTTCTTGAATTAGAGATATTATAATTGATATTTACTTTAGGTTTTCATAAAGAAAGCATAAGCAAACCTATTGATGATTACACTTGACATGAGGTAATACGGCGAACCTCGATTCTAAAAAAGAATTTCTGCCGTGGGGAAATATGTGACAAATAATTCATAAAAATGACATGAGACAAATGTGCTTTCTTGTCCCTTAAAAACACATGAGACAAATGTGCTTTCTTGTCCCATAAAAAACTTGATCGGAGCACATTTGTCACACAAATGAGTTTTTTGGGGTAGATATTTGAGGTCCCATTTGTCTCATGTGGGACAAATGCGACCGCATCGGTCTTACGTAAGACAAATGTGCTCCGAGACAAATGTGCTCCTACAGAGCAATGTTCTATCAAGTAACAAAAAGCATGGCTTATTCCTTCTCAAGTTATTGATTTGCCAAGAATGTTACATTAAGATTCATTATGACCTTGTTCTTTGACCCAAGACCTCATTCTAAAATTATCTATCAGACAAGGATTTGACATGAAATGTCATGGTTACCTTGACCTTTGAGCTTATCAACAAGACAAACAAAACAATCACAAAGCAATAAATTATACATCAGTTTATTAAATTGGACTGGCATTATAAATAATAAATAAATCGGCATGTTCTATCATACATCCCTAAGACAATATCTTTTTAAATTATATATCAGTCTATACTGATGTGCATCAACAAGACAAGGTTATCATAAATTATACATCAGTATATGATATGGTACTTATAAAACATAGGTTTTATATATTACATCAGCATGTACTCGTGTACAGCAACAAAACAAAATCTTTATGAAATTATATAACAGTATGTGCTAGTGTACATCAACAAGACAAAGCAATCATAAATTATACATCAGTATATATAATTGTACATCATCAAATATAAGCATCATAAATAATAGATCAGCATGTTCTAGGATACATCAACAACCCAAGATTTTTATAAATCATGTAACAGTGTGTACTAGTGAACATCAACAAGAAAAAGTAATCATGAATTATACATCAGTATATAGAACTGTACATCAACGAGGCAAAATCTTTATAAATTATTTACCAGTGTACAAAAACATATATGATATTGTACATATATTAAGTATGTACTACTGTCTATCAACAAGACAAAATCATAAACGAATATGCATCAGTATATGATATTGTAGATCAGCAAAAACTAGGCATTACAATCATTTGTGTCAGCATTAACCCATTTGCATCAACAATACAAAGACAACAAATAAAATATAACCATACACAATTAACATCAACAAGACATAGTCTTTTAAATATTCTATTAGTATGTACTATTTTTCGAGACAAAATCACAATAAACATATAATATATATCGCTTTCCGTTTTATAAAAGCGCCGTTCTGAGTTGACGTCATGAGTCCGCAAAAAGACGTGAGCATAACGTCATGATATTCTTTCAAAAGATATACATATACACTATTAAAGTCGTTGGTAATTATAGACTTTAACATATGTCTATAATTAATTGTCTTTTTTACCAACAAGATAAGTCATTATCTGTAATTTATCAGTGTAAAATTTGATACACCAACAAGACGCACACAACAAATATTTCATAATACAATAAAAATATATTAATGAGCCGTGTCATGACAAAACCAACATAATGGGTTTGCGACCAGCATGGATCCAGACCAGCCTGCGCATCCGCGCAGTCTGATCAGGATCCATGATGTTCGCTATCAGTTACTCTACTTGTTATAGGGCTTGTAAGCGAATAGCATGGATCCTGATCAGACTGCGCGGATGCGCAGGCTGGTCTGGATCCATGCTGGTCGCAAACCCATTATGTTGGTTTGTCATGACACGGCTCATTTATAAAAAAAAATCCTCAGGATAGAGAACTAGACGTACAAAGCCGGATCAATTATATCTACATTTTGTACATAAACAAGATGACAAGTAATATACAGTAGTATGTACAATATGTACAGTTTGTGCAAATTAACTTGCATACATATGATTTGAATTACACCTATGACATGCTTTTATGTCAAATTTTTTATGTGTTAAGTAATATCAGTACCGATGATTTGTCAATGGGATCCCACGGTCTGAGCTAGTGAAATGTACAAAAGAAAAACACAAATGTTTTTGCGGTTAAATTTGCATATTGCATACACAGATATCGGGTTAAGTTATTATGATTATGAATTGTTTTATTTAGTTTCTCTACATAAATCTGAATTTCGAATATTCATAACAATTCGAGTACCATATTTAAACTTCTGTAATGCAGTTTAACAGCTGTGTTTAATATATCTGGAGGGTGACAATACTTGTCAACAACATGTTGTATAACAAGGACAGAATAAATAGGTATTCTATAAGACGCGTTAGTCAAACATCAGTTATTATGATTGTGAATTGTTTTATTTAGTTTCTTCAAATGTTGACATTAAAAACGTATACGTATTTAAATCTGAATTTCGAATATTCATAACAATTCGAGTACCACATTATAATCTTGACAATGCAGTTTAACCGCTGTTTTTCTATATATTCATGTCAACAGTATACTGCTCGTAAAACAAGACTAGTACAGAATTAATATAAAAATCGAAAAGTTACTAGTATTCTATTAGACGCGTTGACAATAGTCAAACATTTGTGTGTCATAAATGATAAAATAGGTGAAATCGGAAGAATGAATATAATATATGCATACATATAATTGACGGGTTGATTAAATTGAAGTTTCTATGTTACTTAGTATGATTAGGTTGAATAATAAACAATTTAATTACACAGCATTTAAACTTTAAAGACTAACATTCTAAACATATATTAAAACTTTGTTACTTCATGGTTTTCTAGATCGTCTGTGTTTACGTTACCATTAGCTAAACCAAGTTTTCTAGCAATGTCTTGTTCATTGTTGGCATTTTGCTTTGGGATAGCTAATTTCCATTAAAGTGGACCCCCCCGGCCCCTTTAAAAGGCCCGGGCTCAAATAAAATGAGTCATCGTCCAAATTTGGCAGTCCCATTCGGGACTTCTTTCAAAACAGTCGACGAATTCAGTACAGGTAGCTGATTTCGGTTGGGCGGTTGACATTTTGCGATTCTTCTAACGGCAATTTAAGTGTCCATCCTCCTTATCAGCATTTGTCCCGTCGGTTGTACTTGGCGCTGTAGTGTTGGTAGACTCTGAATGTGTAGCATCTCTCCCACTGTCGACTACTGACTTATTATGAGCAGAACTGTTATTGTGTATGTTGATATCAATTTTAACATCTATCAGGAAAAAACAAAAATAACATTGAATTTTAAGTGACTTAAACTTAAACTCCTGCAATTTGTTTTGAAATTTTTACTTGGAAATGCAATTTTATTTTTCATTTTCTAACTTCTTTATCATTTTATCGTTTGTTTTTATAATGAATCATAAGCACATTCTTTCATAGTTAAACTTGGTGAAAAAGGTTCAAGTCGTTTAATACACAGAATTATATATCACTATTGGACCCATAAGATCGCACCAACAATCGTAAGGTTCTCACCTCCAACGTTTCAAGGGGTTAAACACCTCTTTATCAAGGAGTTTCTGTTTATTTTTATCTATCTTCTGATCTTACACTATGTTATGACATAACAAAGTGTAAGATAAGAAGATAAATATGTGATTTATAAGAATAAACAGAAACTCATTGATAAAGAGGGGTTAAACCCCTCGAAACGTTGAAACGTTTGAGGTGAAAACTTTGTGTAGTAGATATTTCCAGAATAATCCTAAGGTTATACAAACGTATAAATACCTTTAGTTTTTGTTGCTAAAATAATTATATATAACTTCAACATAAACGAGCAGTGCAATTCTACTGTATATGGCTATTTAATTAATAGAGAGAATAAACTATCTTTAAGACACAAAAAATGTCATATATAACTTACGGTTACTCTTATCATCGTGTTTTCCAGAACAGCTTAAATGTGTATTGGATGGAATGTTGTTCTCGGAAGCAGCTTCTTGTTTTTTCTTTTGAACATCTTGCAGAACTCTATGATCTTTAGGGACAGAATTACTCCAAGAGGGCATGTCTGGCGGGTCAATGCTTATGTTTGCGTCGTGTGTTTGACTGCTGAAATGGTCCGTCGAAGATGGTGCAATGCCTTTGGACCTAGTTACTTTAGGAGCTCGATCGTCTTTCTTTATACCGTTTGATATCGATGTTGCTTCCTTTTGATATTTTTGTTCATGCAATGATACGGCCGAGGTCGGAAATGTATTTTCACTTTGAGGTTGCTTTCCTGCTTCCATCAAATCAGCCATTTCTTCTTTGTTCCCGCATTCTTTAACAATCTTACTGTCCTTATTTTTTCTCGTGTAAACGTTCATGTAACATCTGTAGACTATGTAACAGCACATACAAACAGATTCTACAAGACCTATTATACCAATTATCATCCAAACTGAAAAAAACAACATTATAACTATTATCACTTGTCTTAAGATATCAAGAATACATTTCTGTGATATTATTTAACATACGAACATGTTGTATGTATATAGAAAACTAAAACTGTCTTACTAAATGTTATATATCATAATTTAATTAATTGTATATGCCGCTTGAATAAAATCTAAAATGTCACAATACTTACCAGTAACTGTTATTTCTTCCTCTTTGCAATATGGCAGGTGACCATCACTGCTGACCCAACTCCCTGTCTCTGACCATCTTAAAAACTCAGAACCAACTAAGATGTAGCCACTGTCACAAGTTGCGTGTAACACTAATCCACTCTGGTTCCATTTCCCGTTCATTATTGGAGGAAATTCTGGATATACTAAAATGTCCATTTGTATTAAATTAAAAGATTATGTTTAAGTAATGATTTAATAAATTGAAAACTTGTACTGATAAACTAAATGAAATGAACACCTCTTTAATAGGCCAAATATAATCATATGCAAGTTATTTTTATCCTTACAGAAAGGTGCTAAATTCAGTAACTTTAAACTAGAAGGATGCACACTGAGTTCAAACATAGTCAAACATTTGCACAATTATAATTTACTTATTAAGTGCAAAAAAGGGGTTTATGATTCATCTAATTAAATTAACAATCTAATTAAGTTAACATGCTACTTAAAACTGAAAAAAGAAATAATGTTTGTAATAAACTAAAAGCCTTACTGAAAAGCAATGTCACATCTGAATATAAAGAAAAATACATGTGTAGGCAATGTATAAGAAAATTAAGAAAACTAATAGAAATCAGGTGACCTACTTTTCTACGTTCGATGAGGACGTGACCAAAAAAAGATTATCTCAAATTTTATGTAAAGAAATCAAGTACATCTAGGAATGTCAAAATGAAAAGTATATACTTTGACAAATCGGCATCTTGTCTTGCCATGTACCATCAGTTTTGCATGTTGTAGATTCTGCGCCGATTCTCTGGTATCCGGGATTACACTGGAAAATGATTATGTCTCCTGGCTGGTGAGGAATTGTTTCAGACCCATTATGATTTCCATTGCTAACTCCTTGCAAAACGGGACAGGTGATTTCTGGAATTTAAGATTTCGGGTTTTTCATAAAGAAAGTTACATTTTTGATAATGTTCACGATGATAGTGATTTGAAAAATGCACATTGGACCCTTTAACTCCTACTTGATATTTCGCAGAGTTTGCAATGTGATATATTTAATGTATTTTGAAGTGATTATGGTTAGTGTCCAGATGTATATGAGCCGCGTCACGACAAAACCAACATAGTGCGTTTGCGACCAGCATGGATCCTGACCAGCCTGCGCATCCGCGCAGTCTGATCAGGATCCATGCTGTTCGCTATCAGTTTCTCTACTTGTAAAAGTGTTGGTTAGCGAACAGCATAGATCCTGATCAGACTGCGCGGATGGGCAGGCTGGTCTGGATCCATGCTGGTCGCAAACGCACTATGTTGGTTTAGTCGTGACGCGGTTCATATAATGTGAAAGTAATTGAATGATTGAATGAAATAATGTTCACAACATATAAAAATTAGCTAAATGTATTCTGGTTCTCAACTATGAAAGGCATTATTTCATAAATCGGTACTGATTGTCTTCATCGAAACTTAAATATTTTTGTAATCTATAATTCAAAATATTTTATATACTATCAAATACCTTCACATGTTGGAACATCATGTGACCACTGACCATAAGATTTGCATTTGAGAGTAGGCCGACCAGATAAGCGATACCCGGCATCACAAGTTATGCCAACGACATCACCAGGCTTGTATATTTCCGATGTAGAGCCGTTACTTTTTCCGTTTTCTATAGGGTCAAGATTTGGGCAAGCGGATTCTACAAAATAATTCACAGTCAGAGTATTAACAATGAAAGTTTATGCTATTTCTTTAAACAATACCAGTCGTTTCAGCTATTTTATGTTGAATTTCCATATTCCAATCGCACAAGAACAAATGAGTTAAGACAATGCACGATTGGTTTGATTGGTTTCCTTCTAGTTTTCATAGTAAAACTTAACTTGTATATGTATTATTACCGACAATTTTGAGGTTAACTAGTCATTTAATATCAAATATGTTGTGGCGGCATGGCCGAGTGGTTAACGCTTCGGACTAGTAATCTTATGATCGCTAGCCGCATGGGTTCAAACCCTGACAGGGGCAAGTCGCTGTTTCCTTGAGCAAGAAACTTTACACTCATTGCTCAGTACTGGTTGGTTCCAGGAACGGATTCGAATGTGTGTTTATAAGCTAATAGCTTCCTACACAATCGAACTAAAATAAATTATGTATAAACCAAATATGTTCAAACGTACAACTAGATATTTTAAACCTTTATCAATCGTACCTTAAACTATTATTTTTTTACAACTTTTCAACAACCACATTGTACAAGTAAACATTCATAAATATTTAAAACAATACACACCTCTTTCATTTTTCATCTTTTCTTGCACATGAAATTCTGGAAAAAATACAGAATAGTTAGATTCACTACATAATTATGTAAATGATATTTACCCGACAGTCATGAAGAATTTCAGCAATAATTTATAAGTTCGTTATAACTATTCATTTTATCAATTAAAAAAGATAACAATATAAAACCAATTACCGGTAAAATCAAATACTAGTACATCTATCAGAATAATTAATGATATTTAACAACATTTTTATGATCTATATAAACTAATCTACGCCGGATGATACATATATACATGTATATCTATAAACACTGACTTTCACACATCAGTGCCTCAATATATATTAAAACATTTTAAACAGGTTTACTGAAAGAAATAAGCCATTGGAGTGTACATACATTATTCTGTGATAAAAATAGAACACACTTTAGTCACTGTATTTCATAAGACAACTTTAAAGGCACATTATGACTCAGAAGTAGATAACATTTTACTGCTTTAGAAAGCGAAAATATGAATTTTATAATGTTTAATTAATGGTTTTAAAGAAATGTTAGATGCTTGTTACCTAAAAAAATAACAATAAATGCGAAAATAACTTGTCATAAATGTAGCAAATTGTAGTATTTTGATTTCCATACAAAATAGTAATTCACTATGAATGTACCTATTGTCCAAACGAAACGGATGGAAAAGATGGTTCCGGTAATAGCTCAATGAGTAACATTTTTGGATACTATAAGAGTACAATGTACACAAAAATTAAAAAGCTTTTGAGAAAAACAAACATTTCTGAGGCATGATTGGCCTTTTATGGTGTTCAAGATACTCGTTTCCTCACCTATGCACGTCCTCGTACAATTGCTTGGCATCCCATGCTCGAAGCATCCATCTATAATGTCGAGACAGTCACGGCATTTCGATTCTCTTTCGCTACAAAACTGGTCTTGGCCATACCTATAAGTAAAGTTGCTTATACATGTACTAGTACTTATCTATTTTATGTATAATGACATTGTGTTGAAAGAATTTCTGAGATCAGAAACAATTTATTAATAAAAACGTGTATTTTGATAATTTACCCACATGGGATAGAAAAACTGCCATTTAAAACTAATGCATCATTTTTAACACGTGTTTAAACTGAAATATAGTAAAATTTCCAATTGTTGTTACTCCCCTGTTATGCGCATTTGATACATATACATTCGCTTTTTAACGATAGTTAGGTATAGAAAAGCATAATGTGTTTATAATATATGTTTACGACGCAGGATATTCAATAAAATACAGGGCAATGTCAACGCTGTTTTTGTTATGTGCTTTTTATGTTCATTTTTATTATTGTTTTATAACCCGTGTTAATTTTTTAATTTATGTACGGCCTTTTTGGTTTGGACGTGGAATGATTTTGTATATATTTGGCGTTGTTATTACACTTAGTAAAAGCAGTCTAACAGTTTTATGAATGAACTATACTTACAAATTACAGACATCTGAGTGGCACGGGAAAGGTATTCTTGTAACCTGACCTGATACAAGCACAGCCCATGCAATTGCAGCTATCAAAATCTCGATCATTATTTCGTTGTACGACCTGTTAAAGAATGCAGAATCAAAAACAATACCAGAAAATATCTAAATACATCTCCATGGTATTAATTAACTATAAAATATTTCTGTTAAGATATCAGAATAAATCAAGGTGAATGATACTGCTTCATAATAACAAATACATATTTTTTTATTAGAAACAATATTATACCATACATGGTTTAAATATATATTACTGAATGGGCTTAATTAACTATAAACCTTGGTCTCAATTTACTTTAAAACATTAATACTAGAATATTTAAATAATAACTTTCATGTTATCAAAAGTGTACAATGATCCTTCCATAAATATAGGAATACTTTAAACGGGTCACTAACCTACAAAGTATTACAGTAAATAATCATAATAATTCACCATGCTGTTTTTATAAAATGCTGAAAATATAATTATCTAGAAAATGATACTGTTTAACAAATCAGAATATTTTGATAGGTTCATAAACAACAAACCACATTATCTATATTTATATCTGACCATATAAAAATATACTACGTGGTCAAATAAAATCATTATTATATACACATCTTTAACTTTCTGAACTATGTTCTTAAACTGTAACAAAATACGGCTAAAATACCTTAATACTTTCCCAAAGTTAGTTATTTAATGTCCATGCTATTTATAGAGCAATGGGGATATTATGGTTAACTTGCTATAGAAATATCAAAATAATGTTCTTGTAAAGAATTAAATAAAACATGCTGCTTAAAATATGGTGCCCCATAATTTTAAGCAATAACATATTGGTTGTATCCTTACAAAAAATATTACATGGATTTGACCATTTTTCAATCTGCACAAATTTATAATTTTAGTGAAATTTCAAAAAAACATTTAGTGACTGAAAAGCGAATAGTGCAGACCATGATAAGAAGCCAAGGATGTGCATGCTAATCTTGATTTGTACTGTAAGCAAGGGTAAAATAGGTTGACACCAGCAGGGTTTGTTCTTTAAATTGACTTTGATCCTGTTTCAAGTATCTCAGTCATTCAAACTGATAAACAATTTAAATCATTCTGAATTGCACCATGATAAATCCTCAGTAATTCAAAATCATTTACAGATGAAAATATTCGACAACATCATCAACAACAATGAAAATATTTATTATGCATTAAACACCTGAAAGGAAATGTGCATTTAAATAGCCAATATTTACAAGCAAAAAAGAGCCCGGTTTGAGCCAGATGATGCTCCCCGAATAGGTTTTTGACACAGGAAAGTACCACCTCTTGTAGTTTTAGACTTATGTCCCTGGAAAAAGTTCAAAGTGCAATATTTCCAAAATAAGACAAGACAGAGTAATTGTTTGCACTGCACTTCTAATCTATGCGATCTATCAACCTACAAAGTTTCTTGTTGATACATTTTATGGTTTCCGAGATATGTCCCGGACAAAGTTCAAAATGTAAAAATGAACAAAGGGCAATAACTACAAAATTTGGTAAGGCGGAGTTCAAGTTCTTGTGCACTGCACATCTACCCTTTGAGATCTATCTACCTACAAAGTTTCATGTTGATATCTCTTGTAGTTTTAGAGTTATTTGCCGGACAATATTTTTTTAAAAGGGAAGATAATTCACAAATTGGGCAAATCAGAGTTATGGTTTTTTTTTGTAGTGCACTTTTACTCAATGAGATCTAACTACCTACAAAGTTTCGTGTGGTAATCTCTTATAATTTTAGCGTAATGTCCCAGACAAAGCTCAAAAAGTAAAAATAAACAAAGGGCAATAACTTCACAATTAGACAAGGCAGAGTTATGATTTTTGTACACTGCATATCTACCCATTGAGATATATCTACCTACAAAGTTTCATGTTGATATATCTTATAGTTTTACAGCTATGTCCTGGACAAGGTTTCTAAAAGGGGAGATAATTTAAAAATGAGGCTTAACAGAGTTATGGTTCCTTTGCACTGCACTTTTACTCAGTGAGATCTATCTGCCTACAATGTTTCATGTTGATATCTCTTACAGTTTTAGAGTTATGTTCCGGACAAAGTTCAAAGTGTTATTTTTTTCGAGTTATGTCCCAGACAAGATTTTTCTAAAAGGGGAGATAATTCAAAAACCGGGCAAAATAGAGTTATGGTTCTTTGACACTGCACTCCCCCTCAATGCCACCTACCACTGTATGAAGTTTAAACAAATTATCTCCAAGGGTTTTCAAGTTATGCTCCGGACAAGACAACGGACGGACAGACGGACGTACTCACAAAATGGTACATATGTGACTTTTCCTTTGATCTTTTTGGCCATTTTAAGTCACACAAGTCTTAAAAAAGAAACACAAGTAAAAACGGAATGAATAGGATCAAAGAGAGTTTACTGTTACCCATTGTTTTCCAAGTCACAGAAGTATCTCTGGGTTCGTACGGACAGACGGACGGACAGACGAACAAGGTGGCGACTATATGCTCTCCATTCGGGTAGCATAAAAATGAATACGAATAAAGATACTAGTATATACATAATCCAGTAAATCCGAAAAGTATACAATGGTAAATTTGAGCTGTAAATATAAATAATTCACCATACTGCTTAAAATATCGGTATCTTGAAATAGAGAGCTGAATAATATGTCTGCAGGGCCTCTGCATTATTTGTTATAGGTCTATTGAGTTAATATTTTATACATTAACACTACTATAAAAGAAACAAAATATCTATGAAGATCTACCTTTGTTTATCTGCCATTCTCCTATACAGCACAAACGTGAATAACACGTGAAAAATTGTTTGCCGGCAGTAAAAATCGGTTTTCCAGATCAATGTATAAACCTTCGAGCTATATATAACTGGGTTTTCCTGAATTTATTTATATCGTTAATATTTATAAATATATTGACAAAATATAGTATGGAAGGGTATTAACGCAAAAATTACATCTTGCTTTCTTACGTTTCATCGTGCTTTCTAACTTGTACATCTTGCATTCTGACTTGTACATCTTGCATTCTTACTTGCACATTATGCTTTCTGTTGTGTGCGTCTTGCTTAATTGTATGTTGATATAGTTATTTAACGATAAATTATTATTCATTTGTTGATCTGGTATATTAATTCTATAACTTAACCTGCAACTGTTTGTATTTGGGTCTATTTACTCAGCTTGTCATAAGGTAGCGAAAGCCGAATGCAGCAAGCATAATACGACGCGACATCTGGTGTAATAATATGTGACACCCAAATTATGCTTATAGGTGGCGCTACAGTTATATTCTCGGTAAAGTCCGTTTTGCGGTTCGGATTCAGTTTACTAAATTACGTCCCTTTGTTTTAAAATTTCCATTTCCACTATGGAGGAAATAAGGTAAACATTTATACAAAACTATTTAACCAATTTTTGTATTTATTACTGAATTTCTGTGGGTCAAATCATATTTCCAGCTGACAATGACAAGTTGCACATTTCCAAATCAATAATTTTAGAATTATTTTTTATCAACAAAATAATTTTAAAATAGAACAATTATTCAAAGTGCCTGGGCCATAAAAAAACTTCTTAGTAAAATATTTCATCCTCAAGAGAAGTTCCAAATTTTTGAAATGGCTTATTTCCAATACCTGTGACCATCCAAAACATTTTAAATGTGTTGTTAAAAATTAAGGATATTTTCTTGCCTATTTTCAAACTAAATTTGTACACACATTGTTAGATTTTTTTAATTCAACTTGTCAAAAAATATCATTTTTCACTAAGTTGTAATTATTCACTAAGATGCTTTATGAATAAGGCCCCAGGTTCTTGTTCATAGTGTCAGCTTAAAACTGAATTGAAGGAACTGCTGCCAAAATCAGCTGATTCTGAGAAAAAAAATTGTCAAAACTGTCAATCTGTGAGTGTGCAGCTTTAAGACCAATTAATTTCATAATATTAATTGAACAGTACATAAAAAACAAAATGTACAAAAATGGTCCAAAGAAAAGGTTATTGAATGAATATTGTATGTTGGGCTGATGATTACGGTGGCACAAAGGTGACATGTGTGTGTGTGTTTTTATTTAACTCGTGCGCACGAGTTACTCAGTCGTGGCCACGAGATAGCTAAGTAATTTGGTAAACTGAATCCGAACCGCAAAACGGACTTTACCGAGAATATAACTGTAGCGCCACCTGTTAGCATAATTAGGGTGTCACATGTATTACACCAGATGTCGCGTCGTATTATGCTTGCTGCATTCGGCTTTCGGCTATGCGTCATTCTACCTTATGACATTCGTCATTCAAGCTGAGTAAATAGACCCAAATACAAACAGTTGCAGGTTAAGTTATAGAATTAATATAACAAATGAATAATAATTGATCGTTAAATAACTATATCAACATACAATTAAGCAAGACGCACACAACAGAAAGCATAATGTGCTTGTAAGAAAGCAACATGGAAAAGTCAGAATGCAAGATGTACAAGTCAGAATGCAAGAAGTACAAGTAAGAAAGCACGATGTAACGTAGGAAAGCAAGATGTAATTTTTGCGTTAATACCCTTCCATAACATTGTATCAAATAGTGAACATGTATGTATAAAGGCAAATTGTACGTTATTTTTTGTTGTTGAATATTCTTATTAAAGATGTCAGATTTCATTCAAATTGCATGTACCGGTATAAAGTTGAATCTGATTGCGGATAATCTTTTTTTCTTTTTCTTTTTTTTTTCTTTTTTATGAAATCATTACTCTAAGAAAAAATACACCTTGCTTTCAAGCTGGATGTTAAATACTGTAAATACATCTATTGTAGTGAAATAATGAAAAAATACTTCACCGTCGAAAAAGCACGTGGTAGAATCGTTGTTGTTTCCGGAATTATTTTGAAATAACAAAAAAATGTTTGAGTCATTTTCAGCGATAAGAATCATGGTGGTACAGAATAATATCAACCATTAACTATTGATTTACTTGCACGTAATTCTGCGCCAGAGCTCGGAGATAACAAACTTCAGATATTATTTTAAGTTCACTAAGGTTAAATTTTAAAGGGAAAAGAATCTTTACATAATGAAACAAGAATGTGTTTGGTTAACACAAACACCCCGGCCAAGATTCTTGTCAGAAACAAATTTTCAAAAAAAAAATTTACCCCAGTAACAAATTTTCAAAATTTTTTACCCATTCACTCATTTTTATAAGGAACCAAGGAAAGCAGCTATTTATAACTTGATTGAGTCATAAACTTTTGTTACCATATCCAAATGTGAATAGGTTACACTATCCAAATTTGAAAAGAATAATACCCTATCCAAATATGTATAGAAAGTTATCCTATCTAAATATGAAAAGATATATTTAACAAAAAAATAAATGTTCTTGATAATAACATTATATTCATCTTAACCTGTAGCTAGGGAACGCTGATCTCTATTAATAAGCCTACGTTTCTATTCAATCTGAACATATTCTACTCTCTACTCACTCTCAGTAATCATATATTCTATATGTTCCTATTTTTTTCTGGGTCATGGGGATCATTTATTCCAAGAATTGTTCAAATACCCCTCAAAAATGACGCTTGGGCGGAATTATGTTGTGACTTTCAATATCTCTCATTTACTGAGTAATTAATTTTCATTTTTCATTGATCTCGATGGTTTTTCTCACTTAACTTTCCTATTTTCCGATGCCGAACCACCCCTTTCAGGATCATTGATTAAAAAAAACGTAATATTCAAGGTTGAATAAAAGTCAAGCCGGTGCTAGGGAGCATGAGATACTTCGAACATTTCATATTTGTCGGACTGATCGACATCAAAAGCAGGGAAAGTGTCTTGTCTTTGTGGAGTAAGGTTAAAGTCACTGTCAATTCTACGTGTTCGTTTAAAGTTCAAGTTTAAGATGAATTGGTCCTCAGCAGAATAAATTAGTCTGGCCATATACAGCAATAAAATACATGTGGGATAACAAAGTAAGAAAATAATGAAACATGGTATATCTTTATTATTTAAATATGAAAGATACAACGAACAATTAGCAAAACAAAAACAAAGTTTAAGTCATGGGCCCCAATGTTAACGTAAACAAATGTCACTTGATCACCCAGCCTGAGTACCTATACATGTACATGTATAATGCATTGCCATGAATTTAACATAAAATATTCCTATTTTTAAGGACAAATGTTTATTATAAATATGTGTATACTTTACTATAAGGATTGGCTTAGATATTTGAGTCGTGTATCTTCTTACACCAGAAAAGAGATATTTCTATTATTAGACAACGTAACACAAAATTAATCAATTTAAAATAATTTTTGACTATGTACAAAATTATCAATTTCTATTAACCCTGTCAATATTAGTATATTTTTTCTTTGTATGGTGATACATTAATAAAATGTCATTAAGTCAAACCTGTGTGAAAGGTCACCGTTGAATAAAGATAAACGTACAAATAAAGGCCACTGTTTGATCGCCCTACATTGATATGACGTAATAAACTAACTTCCATATAACGACCACTAGTTTATAATTACCATGATATGTTATTCCTTTGGGTGCATTTGTTCACATCTGTGTCATGTTATTACCAACGAATTAAAACAAAACGATGAAATTCAGGAAGTTTTAATTCTTATCGAAACACCCACTTAAATGACTATTTTATATTATATATTAAACAATATATATTAGCCAATATATTTTGTATGTTTTCCTTGTGCTAAAAGATTTCCGTCTAACTTATTTGTTATATCTACGGTCAAAAATGCTAATCTTTTGCCTCTTTTCAACATCTTTGCGTCAATAATGATATCGTCTCCCACTTTAGCTCCTCGCATAAACCTAGATAAATAAAAGAGCATCTACAAGTCAATTTAACAACGCAAAAATGTACATGTATGATTAGTCTAAAGATATATAATTAGGTCCATATGCCGATTTTCTTTTCTTGTTTTCGTATGAAACAAATACACACAATTAAATTTCATTCTCTTCATTTAATTTATTCTCCTTTAAATGAAGAGTTGAAGGGAAGGCAACAAAATTTAGGCCGAAATAGATAGAAATTTAAATATGCTAAAACATGACTCATTATTTTACCTATAATGCTATATTTATTGATACATGTATATTGATTTAAATTTACATGTATATTGACATTGTCTTTATCATCAATTCCTTTTTTCCCTAGAAACTTTTGCATTTTAAACATAACATGTAGCATAAATGCCCATGTCTTCAGTGTTTGTATGGTGTGGAGCGGTGTTAAGGTGTCTGTCTTAACCAAGCGTTCGTGGGATTGAGCCCTACCTGGGCATATTTTCTCAAATTTTATTGGTGTAGATTTGGTCCGAGAACCGGATTTGTGATTGATTAAAAGTAACATTGTCCAGTGAGCTTTTAAGACATACCGACACTTTAAAGGTCATATGGCGACTTTCCAGCTTTAATAATGGATGTATACCACATCTTCCGCTTCGTTCATTATTTCAGACACTAGCGAGCACCTGAGTAGAACCACCGACGCGCCGTAACTAAGCAAACTGGGTAGCTGTTCTGACATGAAAGAATCCCTGGCAGGATTCGGATCAACAGCGGTGACGGACGAGTGGTTCGAAGTCAACGACCTTAACCCTTGTCATCGGACCTCCTGCGAAAACATGACTTAAGTGGCATGATCATACTAAGAACAAGCAAAACTCTGCAAATATATATAATGCACTTACGACACACTTAAGTCTACACTAACACCTGCTACCGGTTCATCTGTCCCTAGGAGCGCCCATGTTGATACAGCATCAACCAGAGTACAGGTCATTCCACCATGCAAGGTACCAGCCCTATTCTGGTGTTCTTCTGCCACTTGCATTTCACACGTGCACGCACCACCCCCGCCACTTGTTACTTTTACCTTAAACGAAATTAGTAGTCAAGTTGAACATAACGGACTTCAGTACCAATTTTTAAAGCCATCTAAGCATTCCTTCGTGAATGAAAATCCTATGCTTTTATACATAATTTCTGCAGAAAACATTTTACAGATAACGCAACCGTCAATGTTATCCATCATTCCCTGCGAAAAAAGCGCGGACTATTGAATTTAACAAAAATCATTAGCAGCAAAATCTTAATTAAATTACATTAATGAAAAAAGAATTGACACGAATCACAGGTATCTAGAGATATACAGTAACAGACATAGTGGACTTAAAAGATAGGTTTGACTGTAAGGCGACTATCGTAGTAATTTATGGTTACATACATAGTCTTTACTGACGCAATATCCGATAATACTTAACACTTATTTCAATATACAAATATTCAACGCTTATTCTTTTAGTCATATTACTGCACAGCTAACAGAAGTAATACGGTATTACTAAAGGTCACTATACTAAAAATAGCTTACTTGAAATGACTAAACTAAAAGTAATATAAATCGTGTATTACCTTATTCAAAATGTTTTCAAAGCCAAGTGCTCCTTTTGTCGAATGTTCAACAATTGTTCTTATAAGTTGAAGCGTATGTTTTGATGCCATATTAACAAATTAAGCTAGTTAACATGTACAAGGGTGACCTTAAACATTTGTAAACATCCGGTAAATTGAAGGGGAGATTATTAGTCATATACCG
Organism: Ruditapes philippinarum; assembly: GCF_026571515.1. Taxonomy (NCBI): domain Eukaryota; kingdom Metazoa; phylum Mollusca; class Bivalvia; order Venerida; family Veneridae; genus Ruditapes; species Ruditapes philippinarum. Next base: position 56,769 of record NW_026852517.1, read on the forward strand.
TTTTAAGGTAATCTCAATGCAGTAACCGCCCCTTTATAACTTCTTTGCAAAAAAAACAAAAAAGCAAATGCTATTAAATATATTATTCTTAGAATCGCGTCAATATATAAACTTTGTTGAAATTGCCAATCTTTTCTTTTCTAAAGTTGATATCTTTCATATAATTTTCCAGCCTGATTATAGTTCAAATTTCTCATCTAATTATATGTTTTTGTTCATATGTGCGATAAACGAGTATGTTTTTAAACTTGATATGTAAGCAGTTTTGATTGGATTCCTCTTGACTTCCTGTCGGCTAATTAATAGGAAACTAAATATATTACGGAAAATTGTAAATAAATTTTCGAGTTAAGTATCGCTGAAAAATGTTTTATTTGTTAGACCTTGGACGATGTTACGATGATGAAAATACGATGGCTCGATGATGAAATCGCGATAAGATGAATTTTCAAGGTCTGCACGGGTCGTAAAAACAGTTGCCATCAGCAAGATGAGCGCAATATGCATGCATTTTTTATTATTTTGTGTGCATTTGTGTATAATTAAATTTCACGGAGCTATCGATTTTCACGGAGGCTGGCTATGAACTGAATCATTTAAACTTGTATCACAAATTAATATTGAGGTATACGAAATATGAAGAAATTAAACCACTTACGTTTTATTTTTGTGTTAGGGTGTGATCATTCTTGATTTGTCTAGTTGTTTTATTAATAATTCAGAGATGACTTCTTAAAAACAACTGAATATATTAAGAATTATAACATCCAAGACAATTATCGCCACCTCATTTTTTATGGTGCTGCTGTGGTGAAATCTGTACTCTAAAAATAGATACTGTCCTGTTCCTTTCTGAAAGGATCAGGGCAAGTTTCTATATAAAAACTGAAATAAGTCCATTAGAAATGCCTACCTACTGAGTACTCCAGGTTGGACTTCTACATAATATATAATTTTCCAAAGTAAACATGGAATGTTACCATATAAATAAACAATAAATCTAACTCTTGTACAACTTTAATATAATTTGTATCAAATTCAAGTCATTTAAAGAAATCTTTGTTAAAAGAAACAACACAAATGTCAAAACACAAACGCGGGTAAGGCTTGATATTCCTTGGACTAGCTAGTTAATTATTTTTGAGATCATGGGAAACAAAAGGAAGTTTTTATCACATCTAATTCCTCGTTTTCTTGTCTGCCTCCTTTAAGTTTATCCAGGTATTGAGCTGTCTTGCTCGTAGCTTCGACCATATAATATGATCACTGAGACCAAGAATCTGTACTGCAGCAAGGGCAGCTGCGTCCGGGGAGGTGACTGTTGTACAACCCAAAGCTGGAAAAAAAACATTGTTTTTCTAAGTTTCTGAAAGAAATTCCTAAATTTCCATTTCTTGCTAGAATAAAAAAAAACTATTTCATTGATTAATGTGTGTTGTATTTTAGTCATACCGACAATATTAAGCGAATCTGGCGACTTTTCAGCTTTACTATTGGAAGAAGACCTCTGGTGCCCTTCCTACCAGGCATTATTTCAGAGCATACACCCAAGTAGAACACAAACCTTCTAATCCAGCTGTATAGGTAACTCATAGAAAAGCAAGAAATTCTAGGTCGAATGTTAAGTAAAGATAAATTGTTTTGTTCTTCTTATCTGTATTCTGTTCGGTTAAGTCACGGGAAAAATACATTTACTACATGTTCATACAGGATTCACAATTTACTTCAAATACTAGTATTTGCCATTTTTGAGAAAGGCGTTATATGCAATTTTAGTTATTTCTAAACATTAATATTAATATTGTATCATAGTTTGGGGACGTTTTGTCTGGGGTTTGCATATTGTGACGACAGAGAAAGGGAAAACGATAAAAAATATTATATTCAGATGCTCGTTCATTAGTTATTTTTGTATGGGGTTTCATATTGTGTACAGGGAACGTGTTTTTATGATACAAAAGAGAAAGAATATCAAAACACTCGGCAATCTGATTTATACTCGGGGACTGTGCCCCCTCGTACAAATGAGATATCCTCGTGTTTCGATGCTCTTTCTATTACTTATTAAGTTATTATTCAAGAAATACAGTTACCAATAAGACAAAGGACAGACTCATACCTGTAGGTACTCTTAGTGATGACCAGATATCTTCAGCTACCCAGTCAGCTGGCGGGCAGTTAATGACTGGCCAGATTGCGTTACCAGATAGAACCGGACCAAGCCCGTTACTACTTCCGGCTACAGCAATAAACACAGTAGGTATACCCTCACCTGAAAATCATCTTCCAAATTATACAACATACATTTATTCTTATATATGTAAATATTTAAATTTAATTTAGCTAAAATTGTTATTTTAAGCTTGATTGTGAAATAAATGCAATTTTTATTAAGTCCTTTCGATCCAGTTTCTTGGAACCAAAAGTACAAAGAAATATGGTCGGGACCAAATTAGGGCTTAAGCACACGATTCCTGGTTTCAGAGGGAGATACTTTTACTACTAAACCACGGTCCCTTTATATAAACAAATTATTTAAGCTGGCATGGTGTTTCGCTTATTTCCTTTTAGTATAATATATTTTTTGTTTTCAAAATCAAAGACTTAAGAAATTGATAGAAAATGGTGCATTAAATCAGGCTTGTGAACAACAGGCATCCGCAGTTCACCAAAGTACAACCATTAAGGAAGATATTCACCAAAAATAAACTTTATCACTATTCTCTAGTTGAGTTGGTACTTACAATTCACCAGTTATAATGGTATCTTACAAATGCAAGTGAGTAGGTATACCTTCATATTGAGCTAAAATATTCAGAAGTTCATGACACCCTTTGTCAGCAGACGACACCCTTAATTCACAAGGTACACCAAACGTCTCACAAGCAGACCGTATCTTCTCGCAGTGAGCCATGTATACTGGAGAACCCATAAACACAACTGCCTGGACATGGGACGATGGTGATAACTGCTGTAATAAAAAATTAACCCTTCATTTACATAATTTGAATAAAGACATGGCTTACTTTGAATATGGAACTTTCCGTTGTTTGGGGACATAAGTAACAACTAACTCAACTCAAAGACTGCTAGTGGTGACGAGATCAGTGCATACCAACCGGTGCGGATCACAGTTTGAATTGATCGCTATTATGTCAATATATACTTTGAAATTTCCATAAAAATTGATGACTTGGTATGTGAATATTAAAAGATGAACATGTATAAACAAGATACATAGAATATTTAATAGAGCATTCAATAGTATAAGAGTGTGGTAAGCATGGTCCGACTATACTAGGGAAGGGGGGCACTAAAATTTAAAGAGTTTACATAAATGACAGTATTTTAGTTCCTTTGACATTGTAAATTATTTTACGATTTTAGAATTTAGTTAAAGCCCTTCCTACGCTAAATATCTTTAAAAATACTTGTACAGTGTGGATGAAACCATTTATCAGTTTAGGAATAATTTCAAAATACGAAATAATTTCAAAATACCAAATAATATCAATAAACGAAAAAATGAGTGAACAAATAAATTTCGTCGCTTGAAAAACGTTTTGTTCTATGTGCCATTTTGTTGTTTTTGAGAAAAAAGCATGTAAAGATTTAGTATTGCATAACTTTTTCATTTATTGTCAGATTTTTAAAAACTACTAAACGTGTTGTCGAGAGAACAACTCAATATCGTTAAAGATATGTGGATTTTAATATTTCCTTGCTTAAAAACCTAATAAAACATTTGGAGATAGAACAGTCCTTGTAACTTTTTTTAAAAAATGTTAAAATCAAAGTGTTTAATGTGACTTAGAATATTATGTCTTTTAAGTTGAATTGATTTATGTCACATAAAACAGTATGTTCTATCTTTAAAAGGCTGCCAAAAATGTTTTCGACTAATTATCCCTTGATTATAAGTCTTTGAAACCACACTATTTAGCCTATGACATTTGAAATTTTATTAAAATACTTTGATCCAGTACATTATTAAATGACATTAAAACAATAATATGAATAAATAAAGATAAAATACCCACATAAATTTTGTAGACATTTTTATCTATATTTTCATTACTTGAGCCAGACACTTTAATACCTTCAAATTGATTCAATGTCTAGAAAAAGAAAGCTGTAAACACAAACGGGAATAGAAAACTTTCAATTCCTCTAGAATGCTGGACAAATCTTTAAAGAATTTTTTTCATGAAAATTCAAAAGATGGTCAAATTCAAATTTCTCCCAAAAGGTTGAAATAGTAGTAATGATATTGTAATGCGCTTTACACGTTCTATTTGTGTTCGTAAGAAGTTCTTCTAATGGTAGGAATGAAAAAAACTGTTGCTATAACTTAAGTAGGCAATGAAAATATATCTGCTAGAAGGCATGACTTATATTTGAAAAATGTCATATTTAAAGATTGTCCGTGAACAAAACATTACAAACATAATGTCATATATATATACATTCAGAAATTCAAAGACAAATTACAAGACAAACTAAATATACGTATAAGAATAGTTTTCTTCTTTCTGACTTTGCTTTATAATGGTTTTACTTTGAAGTAATCTATTACTTATAAAACATTAATGCATTCTAAAACATAAATTGTATATAAACGCTTAATATCTATAAATTTTCTAACAGGCCCGTTGTGCCCGTGAAATGCTTTTATCTTTATCTCCCAAAAGCTTTATATTTGGAGTTTTGTTATAGTTTCCAGAAAAAAAGTTCCACATTGGCCAGTAACTTAAACAATCTCTTATTTGCATTAGTACAGTTACAGTTATTTAGTATTTTGAATGGAAGTCAAAATACTATACTTTATTGACATTTTGCTACTTTTATTATAAAGAGAATTTAGCATTCATAAGTATTATTCATGCGAAAAGTATCTAGTATGCTGTTTATTATTTGTAACTTACAATTTCTAAAACTCATATTTGCCTGTTTAAAAGAAAACAAATGATTTCTGAGACATTAAGTGCCTTAAATTAAAAAAACTTTAGAACTTATAAACATTTCCTATTTAAGAATTTGTTTGTCACAGTTGTTTCTATCCGAAAAATTACTTGCAAATCAAGATAGTTTTTTTTTCCTGTTTAATCACATGCAGTTAATTCATAGGACTTAAGAATAAAATGCCGATGATTGGAGTAAATTTATGAATACATAATATTATTCAATACTTACATTTAGTACAAATATATGAATAAACAGCAAACGTTTTATAACCAGCTAGCTCAAAATGTTTCGTACAACATGGCGGGTGTCCTGCCATCACGTGATTTAATGCAATGTTTTGATAAGGTACTTTGGATTTAGAACAGTTTGTTACATATGCCCCCACGGGTCACAAGACATTTATCGATCATATGATTGCTCCAATAAGTTAGAACAGTCTATTTATCAAAACATACTGAATTTGTGGAGTTAGAACATGATGGTTTTGTTGTAATTCATTTATGAAGCTCTGAAGCACTAATATAACATGCCAAGGAGATAGAACAGTCCATTACGAACAAAATTGTGTATTTAACTTGCTTTTGGAAAATTTGGAGATATAGACAGGACTGATTTTGAGAATTTGGCTCCCTATAAGATGCTAGAGGCATTTTGTAGTACAAGTGGTATCTTGGTGTATTTTACCTATTTAAGGTATGCTGAATCCGATAAAGGTGGATACCAAATTGAAAAACTTGATCTTGACCATTGAAATGGCCATTTAAAATGACCACTAAAATGGCCGCCAAATTTCTTTATCATAAATGGATGATAGATCAAATAAAACTTTTAAGGAAAGGAAAAGCCTGAAATTTGTCACAAAGCATGTAAAAAAACAATCCAATATGGCCGAAAAATCCAAGATGGCAGACATTTTTTCTATAGGCCAATATAATAGTAATATAGAAGTTATATTAAAGATAGTACTGAAATCTTAAAGGCATTTACGCAGCGAACACTACACTCTTTCCTGTCCTATCTGCTAGATATAGAGCTTTCATGTATTTTATCTGGGACTCTATGAACGCATATAGAGTGGCTAGTGAGGGGTTAAAACGTGTGCATGCAAAATATACATTAATTAATTTCTCTGAGTAGTCTTGGGTTTTGGTGTTCGTTTTTCTATTATCGGTCGTCGTCTTCGTTCTTCTGTTATAGGTTCTCGTCGCATTTCTCTGCTGTCAGTTCCTCTTTAAGTGGTCGTGACTTTCGTTTTGTTGTTATTGGTCCTCGTCGCAGTTCTCTTGTTGTCAGTTCTTCTGTTATTGGATGTGTCAGTTTTTTTGTTGTTAGATGTTCTGTCATCAATCCTCGTCCCTGTCTACGTTGTCTTGTTGTCAGTTCTTCTGTTATCGGTCCCTGTCTTGTTCTGTTATCGGTTCTCGTCTTTGTTCTTCTCCGTTATTCTGTCATCGGGTCTCGTCTCTGTTTTTCTGTTATCGGTTCTCGTCTTTGGCCTCCGTTATTCTGTCATCGGTTCTCGTCTCTTTTCTTCTGTAATTAGTCCTGGTCTCCGTTGTTCTGTCATCGGTTTCCGTCTCTGTTATCGATCCCCGTCTCCGTTGTCTTGTTGTCAGTTCTTTTGTTATCGGTGCTTGTCCTGTTATTTCGTTATCGGTCGTCGCCTCTGTTAGCTTGTTGTCAGTTCTTGTCTCCGTTCTTCCTTCTGTTGTCGGTCGTTGTCGGTCGTGTACTTTCGGTACTTGTTTCCTGCTCCGTTAAGGTATTTTCTTGTTTCTATCGGTCCTCGTTTCTGTTCGCTTGTTGTCAGTGCTTGTCTCCGTTCTATCCTCTTATCGGTCGTCGTCTTCGGTCTTGTACTTGGTTACTTGTTTTCTGCTCCGTTAAGGTATTTTCTTGTTTCTATCGTTACCGTCATTCTGTGTCTATGTCCTGGTTTTGTCAGTCTTGTAGTGGAGTAGCGGGGGATCGAACTCACGACCCCTTGATTTGTAGGCAGACAGTGTTACCACTGCACCATTGCGCCCGCTCTGAATAATAACCATTTTTGAAAATCCTTTATACATAAAACACTATTTCAATGGCTAACAAAAGGTGTATTACAATTATATTTTAACACCTCTACTATGTAGCCAACCCACGTGACTTTTATATATGGTCAAAGAAAATATCACTTCATTTTTTTACAAGTAATATTTGCAAAAATAACTTTGCTGTTACTTTAAGACATCCTGGAAATTTATTGGAGGGTACCAGGAATGATGTGATAATCTTCTTGTAGAATTTTCTCAAAACCGTGACTGAATTCCAAAATTTTCGAGAGCTGTCATGGTATAGCAAACACACGTAGCAATCTCCCGGTTTCAGACATTTTCTGACTCGATGAAAATATGGTGTTGTTATTGTTGTTTTTGTTTTTAACTTTAACTTTAAATTTCAAATTAAATAGTCACTTATTTTTAAACAAGATGGTAAACTTAAATATGCCCAAATGTCATCAAGAGCAGTTTTGCATGTGGGAGGAATGTATTTTTCAGACTGTAAAAATAAAACAAACAAAAAATTAAGAGACGATATTACCTGATTGGTAATTAAGATGAATAGAAGTAAGTTTTCTTCTTTTTATTACTTTTGACATTTAGGTTATTTATCAATTTCAGCTTTGCTTTTCTCGAAACAGCCTGACATTGTCAGAATTGTCAGCAAAAATAAATTGAGGTACCACATGGGGAAAATCTTAAGAAAGTAGTTTTGTCATTGAAAAGTGTGAAATTATGTTATCATAATTTTCACTGTGAAATTATCAAATATAATTTTCATGGATAAATCAGTAATCCATTTAAAGGATAAAATAAATCTATAAAACTTATATTAGTGAAAGTCATATCTGCTAAAAATGTAAACGTCATCGTTGGTTTCGTAGTAGCACAGCCGGTTAAGTGATTGACTGATGTATGAGAGGTCTATAGTTCGATTCCTATTGTTGCCTCTTTTAAAACCTGTTTTTTTTGTTGTTTTTTTTTTTTTTTTTTTTTTTTTTTTTTTTTGGGGGGGGGGGGGGTGTTGGGGGGGGGGGCGCAGTATATATTCTAAAACATTTTTGTCTCGGTTTGCGTTGTGTTTATGGCATTGAAATGACATTTTTTGACATTTCAAAAAAAAATTTAAATATTTATTTTAAACCAAGTGCAAAATATATGAAAACAAAATGAACAACTTAAAAAAATCATAGCTACAAATAATGTTGAAAATTACGGAACACCTGAAGTGACATTTTCTACATTTATATATAGAGAATAATTCCCAATTAGAAATATTATTTCGTTTTAACGAAATATAAAATCTTAATTACGAAATATTGATTCGTTTTTACGAAATATTAATTTGTTATTACGAAATATTTATTCTTTGGTAATATTTATGGTTAAATATAAGTCAAGACAAAACATAAAATCTTTTTTTAAATCATTAAAACATTTCAATCTTAATCTTATACCTTAACGCGCTAGTAAAACAGTACTGTATATAACTGTTAATTGAGCCATTATGCTTATAATCGCTAAATTTGGTGGTCAATCTCATTAAAATCTTATCATATTGAATAATCATTTGATTTTGACAAGAATAATTAATTGCATCATATTGTATCATAGTTTTAATGACCTATTTTAGTATTTTCAAGCGGCCATTTTGAATTGACCTTTTAAAGGTCAAGGTCAATTTTATTTTCTTGGTATCCACCCTCATCGTCTTCAGCATACCAATATTAGGTTAAAACACTCAAGATATTACTTGTACTATAAAATGCCTCTAGCATTCATATTTTCTTAAAATCAGTCTTGTCTAATAGAACATTACAGTTTTCAAGCGACAAATTATCTATAAATTAACAGAACAGAATTGAACACAGAAAATTTGGAATACGAAACGGGATGGAAAGTTGTTTTTCAACTAAAGTAAATTAGGCGAATTAATATTTGGAGGAGACGGGGCCCAAATGATATTTTTGACATGACCAAGTTGTAACTGTAACAGTAACAGAACATTCAGATAATTCTAAAATGCAATAATATAGCTCACTTACAGACACTTTGTCAGCTACCCATTCAAAGTTACGTTTGACCATGTCTAAATCTTTAGCTGTGACTTCCTTCAACTCTCTATACACCTGTACATCTTTCATCAAGCGGCGATCCCCGGCCGGCCATAAACGCCATGAATCATTATCAATGACATCAGCTAACAATATCTCACCTAGAAAAATAATGTACGCTGTAAAAACTCTTATAACATGGCTTTAGGAAATAAAAAAAATGTTTTTTTTAATCATTTTAAAAGTGAAATTCACTGCAATCAAATTAATTAATTCTTTTTCACAACAAAATCACGTTTTGCCAGATAAGCTAAAATTTTAAAACTTACATGAAAAAAGGTGTAATCCCTTGGCACTGTACATTTCAAAAGGTTTAAATGTGTTTTCTATATAAACTACTCGTAAATTGCCAAATTGACACCGGGTCATAATACAACTATATTTAGAGGATGACAAGGTGACGCTACACTCAAAATATATAATGCCCATGGCAGTGATCAGTTTAGTAAAATATTTGTAAGATGTGTTTATTGTATGTATATGTAAACTATGTTACTTGGAACTGCTCGCCAATTGTTGAGGCTAGTGGGATAATTTATATAACTTTTGTAGGGGTTCCAAACATATTAGCTACTGCATTATAGTTTTCTCTTTTCAAAAGAAGTTAAGTCATGTTTCCGCGTGCAAATTAAAGATTGTAACATTTACCAGTTTCATGGTTTATTCCAAACTCTACCTTCATGTCAATCAGAGAACAACCTAAGGACGCCCAAGCTTTCTCTAAAATTTCAAACACAGTGACCGTTGTTCTCGATATAATATCTATCTCATACTGACCAATGAGCCGGGGTCCAGCAGTCAGTTTGGCCTCAATACACTGCTCATATGACCACTGAGGATCATGGTTCTTGTCATCCTAAACATGAAATAATTGAACAGATTTTACTCAATAAAAGTACGTTTTTGTTCTATATTCTAACAGTTCCTGTCAACAAACCCTTCTCCATTTGCAAAATAAATAAAAGTTTGTTTCCAAACAATCACAGTTACGTTTCTTGTTTCCCTTAAATTTTAATTTAAAAATTTAAGAGGCATGATTCGGCCGATCTGTATCGTGAAAGATTTAAATCATGTTTAAAAATTGAACATTTGTGTCAATTTACAAAAGGCATCATATAAAAAAACAACAAAAAAACTAGACGATCTGTAGGCCAGTTTGCCAAATTGAAATTCATATATATAGTTTCTTTGATTATAAGACTATATTATAAACTCTAATTTATGTTACATACATTTGTAGATGATAGAATAATAGAAATTTAAGGGATACAAATGTTTCTATATACGTTATCATACATAAACAGATTTTTTATTTGTATGAAACAAGAGTAAACCTTTAAGAAAGTCTCCAGTTTTGGAGGATAGAATCTATACCCTTCCATCACACCAGGATTTCTCTTTAAGAAAGATCCAGTGGCTAATCTTCTAGTCACCCACTCTATAGGTATCATATCACATCGGTGAGTAACCATAGTTGTCTCCCTTGACGCTTGATGAAATGGGTTTTAATACCTGCAAAGACCATGCTGTTTAGAAATAGTTGGAAGTCACTTATCTAGTCCGATTGAGACGCCAAAGTAGTGAATAAAGGCGGAGGAATTGGTAATTATATTGGTCATTTATTCAGAAAAACGACCGACTGACAAGATACTACCAAAAATGTGTTAAAATCGACGTAAAATCAGAGAAACAAGTTAGATAAAATTTTAACATTTACAGTTCCATAAATGTTATAACACTAGGGTATTTTAGATGGTACGGAATCTTGAAACTTTTTGTACTATTACGCAGCTCTATCAACTAAGTTACTAGCTCATTTACATATTTAGTCTCATGATTGATACTAGATGTATCAGAGTCTATGAATACCCTTTCCTTGGCTTGACTCACAGAGCGTTCAATCAGACCCCTTTAAACATTCAACAATGATCTGCACTCAATGGTATGAAGAATTTTAAGCTTAAACTCAGGTCTCAGGTGTTTGATTTGCTAGAACCAGCACAGAATATCCACCGAGTCTAAATGAAAATCCTGAGATCTCAAAAAAAGTTTTTATAATCTCGACAGTGAATGTTTTTTACAGAAAATTTTATCAAGTCTCCATACTATTTCTTAATACAAGCCAGTACCGTAGCCATACTGGGATAAATATCGAGGCAGAACGTGTGCTACAGGGTGTACTGAAGCATGTGTTTCCCTGTTGTTGTTGTTTTTATTACAGATAGACCAAGACCGTTAATATTTGTATGTATGTATGTGTGAATGTATGTATGTATGTATGTATGTATGTATGTGCGTGCGTGCGTGCTTGCGTCTGTGCGTACGTGTGTGAGTATGCGTTCATGCGTATGCAATTAAACATGATAAAACTATATTAAACGTATATATAAAGCCATTTAAATAGGAACATTTGGCTAAAAATCATAAAGCTACCAGCGTTGTTGAGTAACTCAAAGATAACACATGTTGTAGTAGTGGACATTTCTGCTTTTCCTTTCATTTCATGTGCCCGTTCCCCGTCTCTTGCAGTGATACGATCCTTTGAGTGTAGTAAGACATGATGAGTTTCAGGTATTATATAAACCACCTTAGATTTTCCCTCCGCAACCTTGACGCCAACCTTTACACCTGAAAACATCATCAAAGACCAGAAAAAAGTTAGCTGATTACAGAATGTTTAACTTGATTACATAATTTATCAGGTAGATCAATAACGATACTACTATAAAAGAATACATCTTGAAACTGTACTTGTAATTGCAATGTTAACAAGGATTTAAATTTCAAAATAATATATACAACTGTACATGTATGTCGTAATTTACGGGATGCAGCACTTCAACTACAAACCAATATCAAAAATAAGTTTTCGGAATAAAAATAGAAACATTTTACTCTTAAATTATAGGTACGAAATTAACAGATATAGCAGCGTGTAGTAAAATCATTATTCAAATCATAAACGTCCATAGTTAGCTTCAGTTCGCAATTGTAGTTCACGAAAACAAGTAACGTAATTGATAGACCTATAAGAAATGTCATTGAGATAACAATATAATGACGATTCAAATAAACGAATAAATCAAACAAATAAAACAACCTTCAATCTCCATGGTTAGTAATTGCACTGCTCCCTTCCTTTAATATCTCTTGGAAAAATATCAACCACAATCCTTACTGTCTGTCACTTAAGAGCGATCATGAGGACGAAAGTTTTCGGCAACCATAATTATTATCGATATTTAATGATTGTTTCTGTACGTTGGTTTTGAGTTTGGGCTGATGTCTGCAAAGATACAGAAAGGCTTTTATGTTAACAAAAAGACAGGTACATACTCGTACAATCCCATAAGCCAACAGTTTACGTTGTTTGACATGGCAGAACTTCACGGATAAAGATGTACATAACAATCTTAGACAATTGACAAAAATATAACCTTAAATATACCAATTTTACAAACATGATAAAGGCACATTTAGCTTCAGAAATGGATATTGTTTAGTAATGCTGTTATAATGGATTTAGAACAAAATAATTTTAACCTAAAGAAAAAATAAAGCTTTAAATGTGAAATAGGTAGCAAAATGTAAACCAAGTTGGATTTGACTTCCGTACAAAGTACTAAATCACTTAAAAGCAGCGTGCCTCCAGATTTATGCTTATTTTAATGAAAATGTTTTAAAATGTATTAAGAAGTAAATAATGGAACTGAACAGAGAATGAAATTTACACGTTTAAAACGGCACAATCTACGTAAATTGCCAAAAAAAGACGCCAAAATACACTGTATACAAAAAAGCCCTTGCTGTGTTGGTTACAGAAGAAATATGGTGATAAAATTACTGCAAATCCAGTCTTAAATCGCACAATATATGTAAATCAATTATTAATTAAACCGTTACATCTAATATGTTATCTTAGTTTGATTTTCTTAAACTATTTTGTCTCATCTGGAGGCATGCAGCTTTAAGTGCACTAATCGTCAAAACCAAACGAGTAACTTTGTAGAAGCTGTAAAAGCCAACAAATAATCAAAAGCTACTGAAAAAAAAATGTTTAGGCTAATTTTAATTTAACTGTCACTCATTGCAGTACTTAAAATGCTGATAGAATCAGGTGAATAAGAAATGCAATGTACCTTTAAATCAATCTACTTAATGTAGCTGTCACACTTGATTATTCCACTCCTCCCAAACACTGATCTTCAGTATTTCATAATAAAACAAAATAAATCATATTTTTCTTCCGGGTTTTTAAATAGACTTAATTAGGACACAGACTAACACTCAGACGAGTATATAGACAATACAGACTTATAGTTAAAGCAGACAAAATATAGATATTATTTGTAAAGTTTTCAGTCAATCAATACATTTTATATCGCCATACACAATAAATTCATGACATTATATGGTAAAGACACGCAAAGATACAAATTATAGTACCAAACAATCAATCATGCTTTAAAATGAAAAGAAATTTGATACAATAAGTAAATTGTAATAATACTGCATAATGATGAACTATAAAAGAAAAATAAATTATGCACAATTATTTTCAGAGAAGTCATTATATCATTATATATCATTATACAATTTATCATGCTAAATAATTGTTTTTTTTTTTGTTGTTGTTGTTGTTTTGTTGTTGTTTTTTTGTTGTTTTTTTTTGTTGTTTTTTTGTTGTTGAAATATCAGGACAACATGTGCAAGATCAAAGAAAGCTAACAGATAATATTTAAATCAATATTTTCAAATAACGCATGTATACATGTATAACGCAAAATTGCCAGAACAAAATATAATGTAATTATATTTTGCTTAGAGTTACTTTCCACGATAAAAAGTAATTATTCCACTCCTTATGAAAAGTAACAAATGAGTTTCCAGCGTATGCAGCATGTGATCTTAATATAGCAAAACTTTTAAATTTAGCCTCGTTTTCATTTTTCAAGTCGTCTCACTATTGTATTTCATCTTAACTGTTTTCATTTTCCGAGTCAAAATATCCATATCGAATCGAATCACTATTGTACACCGTCTAGCATTGTTTTTAAAATCCAAAAATTCCATATCAAACCCAAAGTGTACTCTGAGTAGCAAAGTTTTGTCAAAATATCAAAAAATGGTTTTATGAAAAAAGAAGTTACATTGTTGTGTAAAGTAATGATTCTGTTGAATATTCGTGCATATACATGTGTTTTATGCCTCGTCCAATATAGTACTGAGTATAAAATCAGTATTGTATTCAACAAAGTGATAATTATCTCAAATTGCAAAACCACGATGATGAAAACTCGAAAATACGATGATGAAAAGATGAAAGTACGATGGTGAAAATTCAAGATAACGAAACCAAAAGGTGGCCGAGTGTCCAAAATCGTGTTAAAATCGGCGTAAAACAAACAAAACAACTTTCTTCACTCTTTGTGTGTTTCATGTCTTTTCCGTATAAACCATTTTGGTCACTCGGCGGTCTGTCCACCTGACTTTCCTGATTAATTACTAGTAATTATCAAAATCACCACAGGTCACCGACGATATCAACGGTGATAGAAAAATGGCTCGAGATAACGAAGAATTTTCGCCCGGTCCAAGGATCGAGCCGATTACCCTGGATTACCAATCTGATGCTCTCCCTATGGAGCTAAGCGGGTGGCATAAGGTTTGAGCCACAAGTGGTTTCAGGTAGTTACTTTAAACAACCATGCACCTTACTCGGTTGGCTTCGTATAATTTCATGAAAGTAATTATATCATATTGATTAATGAAGAATTTATTATTAGTTTTAAGTGCTATGAGACAAGATAACAAACATGTTTACGTACTAATAACATTAATAAAACGTAGCGTATATTTGTTATAGATCTATAAAAGGGTCTATAATTAATATAATACAAGAGTCGTCTGACAACACAAGTGTGAAATGTTATAATATTAACAATAGCATACGGTGCAGATGTTACAATGTATGTTAAAGTAATTATTGTTTGTCGTATGGTGATTGTGTAATTTTGTATTATCCTCTTCCTAACCAATGGTAATATTGTAAGATGATAACTGCTAATTAATATTGCATTTGTTGTTGCTCTTCCCATAACATGTTTAACATTAACAATAATCACGATCAACGAGACAGTATTGTTTACCAAATATCGGTTTCTATAACCGTAGCTGTTACAAGTGTTCAATATATGTTCTTTTTAAACAAAATAATTAGTGTTTTGTATACATTCAATTGTAAAACAACGAAAACAAGGATTTTTTTCCAAATGACAAACTACAGCCGTGATACTCAAATTCAAGCTAAGCTTATATATTTCATTGGCGCTTTAGCCCAAATTGCCTTTAATTTATAATGAAATTATATCTTCACAGGCACAAATATAATGTTTTGTTAACATATTCATATTCTAGAATTGTTTGTTACTGGGAAGTGAATATTTAAGATCATATATTGTGTGTACAGATATTGGTAGTCATACTTAAATGATAACTGATTATGTATGTTTATGTATGTCACTGCTCTACTCAAATACTGATACCGTAGCCCCTCAATCATGTTAAAGGCGACGAATGTTATTGTTCATATTATGCTTTGTTGTTTTTGTTGTTTTTTTTTTGTCTTCAACCATTATGAACCATTGTTTGTATTGTTTTAGGTACGTGTGTACTATTATAATAATAAGGATTCAAGCGTTTCAGTGGCCATTATGTTGAATGGGTTCTGCCGACGATTGCTGTAAATATTTCGGATCAGAAGATCATGCGTGGTAGACTTGTCTTCGATTTATTGATGTCCATGTATGTGGAAAAAAAGAAAACATTGCAACTGATATTGTCATCGCTTGCTTTTTTCACTAATGTTCTGTTTACATCCTAATATATCCATGAAATACTTGCATGCTATTTGATATAAGATACATTAATTTAAATGTTCATCATTTACGATTAACGAATTTCTCAAGCACGAACGAAAGAAACATTTTCCAGAGAGTTATAACATTTACCAGAATGAACTTGTTCAATGTTCTACCTTTTTCGTACCAAAAAAATTTCAAATTAAATTTTTGATTTTTTTTGGTGGTGTTTGTTATGGTTTTGGTTTTGCAAAAAAAAATTTCAATATAAAACAATGTTTCATTGGCTTATATTTAAAAACATTTTTTCTTAAAGCCACGAGTACCGATTATTATACAGGATTGTCAATATTGTACACGTGGTAATGACAACAAAAATTGGTGTTACAAATATGTTGTTTTGGTGTATAATGTTACATAATAATAACAGTAATTAAATAATGAGAAAAGGCAAGCAACACGAAACGGAAATGGGTGTTCCATTCCATTAATCTCTAGTTGAAGGTTAAATAAGAACAGACTGAACTGGCAAATAGTACTCTTCTTTTAGCGATGGATAGAAATTTCTATTTCGTTGGAAATTGCGAACCGAATAATTTTATTGAGTGTAAAGTGTCATACTGGCTATGGAGAACTGTACCTTTTATTTTACTGTTTATTGGCACTTGCGGTAACATTTTAAACATTATAATTCTATCAAGAAAACAACTGCGGAAATATCCAACAACAGTGTTCCTGCTTATCCTTGCTATAACAGAACTAGTGGTTTTATGGATGGCATTAGTGCCTGACACATTGTTAGGTATTAAAGGACAACGGCCTGAAGACGAATCAGCGATATTTTGTCGTATACGAATCTGGTCGACAACGACCGCTGGGTCCTTCTCTACGTGGATACTTGTTCTGTTGACAATAGAAAGAATACTGCTGATAAAAGCTCCCATTTTTTCTAAGAAGAGAATCAACCCGAAGAACTGCCTCATTGTGTCGGTAACCGCCCTCTTCATCATTCTCTCCACCAACAGTCACGTGGTGTACGGGATGAGATTTACTTACAATTTTACTGGAAGAAATTTGGCGATGGACTTTAACGGAAGTGACGATTTAGCTTTGAATATTACCGGAAATGACAAATTTGCAATGGACATTTACGGAAATAGCACCGCCAACTTACAACCTTTCCGGTGTTTCTTTATCTCAGCTGAATATGAATCGTTCTACAGAAAGTACTGGAGTGTATATTTCTTGATAGTGTACAATGCTATTCCTGCCGCCATTATTATTACCGGAAACATTAACATCGCAGTCTTTATTCTAAAGGAACGATTCGGTCTAACCGCTCGTGTACGTTCTGAAATAAATCCGACTGTCGCTAACAGAAAAAGATCATCAGCTAAGCTGCTATTCACTCTTAGTACATTCTACTTACTTACAACAACCCCATGGTGTGTCTATTGGATTCTACGAGGCAAGATCTCGTTTCAAGCCAAACTTAGTCCGAAAAGTTTGGCCGGGTGGCAACTTGCTACCGTTATAGTACAAGTTTGTCTCTGGTGTAACTTCTCTTTCAATTTCTTCTTTTACTTTGTAAGTGGAACATTATTCAAAAGAGAATGGACAAAATTGGTAGATAAAGTGAAAGAAAACTTTAGAAGAAGTTAGAGCTGATGTAGCGGCGTCATAACAGTCGACTATATTACGTCATAGCGTGATAATTACCACAAACCTTAAGACATACAATATTTAAATCTTTTCTCTTTTAAAAAGTAATTTGTCTACGATGGGCACATTTTTATAAGTATTTCAAATATCAATAACACATTGAAAATGTATCATTCGGATATTCTTACAAAATATTTCTTAAAAGAACAAACTTTATCTGGTTCTATGTGATTTAGTATGAACACACGAGTATATGTGATGAAAAATAATATTTTGTTCCAAAATACATTAATTATCATCTACTAGATCTATAGATCTGTACATGTACATCAACATGTCGGTCTGTTGTCGCACAGGATATTAAATACCATCAACATCAATATAATGTTTAATGACGTTATATGAAATATATAGACAGTA
This sequence comes from Ruditapes philippinarum, assembly GCF_026571515.1. Taxonomy (NCBI): domain Eukaryota; kingdom Metazoa; phylum Mollusca; class Bivalvia; order Venerida; family Veneridae; genus Ruditapes; species Ruditapes philippinarum. Next base: position 74,829 of record NW_026852517.1, read on the forward strand.
TGTTAAAAAAAAAATTACAATATTTGAGCCTGAAAAGTTTGCCAATGTGTATGCAACTATATATGCTTCAGAAGTAAAACCGTTGAGATTGTTGAAATGTGTGCATTGAAAGAATTTAACAAAGATTAGAAGGTCAATGTTGCTCGTTTGACCAGCTGGTATGTCAGGTCGAGTAGGAAATTCAAGTTCATTGGCATATCGACAATGAACATTGTATTTGACACTGATACTTTTAGGGTTGTTCAGTAGATTCTTAGGGATCTTATTCTTTTATTTCTTTTAGTTAGCATTTTAAAGTGTGTGTTTTCGCATTTGGTTTAAGTGTCCCGTTAGTTTATGTAAATATGTTGTGATGTTGCGCAAGTCTTTCCGAATGTACTATAGTGTATGTTATATATCGCGTATGTGTTAATGTAAATAGATGTAGATGAGACTTGAAAATAAATGAATGAATGCAAGCTATAGCCAGCAACCCTGCCAACTGAGTCAATGTTTTAAATAAATGCATAGATTGAAATATTAAAATATTATTTTCAATCGATATAAGTGATATATTTTTAAACATTTCAGGAAGGAATTATTCATTAAATAATATAAAGTTTAAAGACTGTTTTATAGAAATATGACGCATAGCTTCATATGGTTAAACATTCGGAATACTTCGCCGTTGATCCACAAAAATGATTGAAAGTAGTTCTACCACGTAACTGATGAAACTGCAATATGTTTGCTATTGACGATTATTGAATCAACTTTCACTAAAATGACGTATATTTATGATATATTATTTACTTCAGCGTTATATGGTATAGTGCTAAAGAGGGAAACAAAAAAAAGAAACTTTTTGTTGAATATATATCGCTTATACATACATGTGTAAATTGAAGCATTATCAAAAAAGTAATTCATGTTGTATATAGAAGTAATGAATATATAAGTGTTAAAGTATGTTTATAATTAATCTACTGTTCGTTGCTTTATTTTTCTGTCTCTATTGTTAAAGCAATAATTGAACGTATATAATATGTGACACACGTGTGATTTGTGCTTGAGAGTTGACGATCGCCTTTATTACCAATGCCACCAGTAAACAATTGGTTGGGCAAAAAAAATCAAATCCACTTTTGTTGTTGCTGCTGTTTGTTGTTTACCCTTTCCATAGTCAATTGGTTTGCTGCCAATTATTCCCGAAATATGGCGAAACGGACCGAAAAGTCGCAGTTAAAGGGTAATGCTAAATATATTTTATATTGACTGTCTGTACCGAATTACACCCAGTTCATCTTTTCTTTTTATGCTGTTCGTCAACGACATAACACAATATATTTATTCAGACCTTGATGGGATTTTTACTTTAAACGAGCTTAAACTGTTTCTACTTCTGTATGCCGACGACAAGGCACTATGTTCTTCTTCGCCAGTTTCCTTACAGTAAATGTTAAACGATGTCGTTAATTATTGTAATATTTGGGGATTAAAGATTAATACTTCTAAAACAAAAGCTATGATTTTTGAACGTGGCAGACATACGACATTTGATTTTTATATTGACAACACTCTAATTGAAATAGTTCCCTCTTTTAAAATATCTAGAATAACTTTGTTTAAAAATGGTAACTGGTTTCGCACCCAAAAACGTATTTCGCAACATGCTTCATTTTCTTTATTTAATTTATTTAAAATCCTTAATTACACCGAATTCTCAATGTCCCAAAAGCTTTCGTTATTTGATACTCTTGTCGGTTCCGTTCTTAACTTTGGTTCACAAATATGGGGCAGTCATAAAGCATCAGATATCGAAGCTGTACATACAAAATTTTTAAGACAGGTTCTTTGTGTCAAAAAGTCAACCAATTTATGTGCACTATATGGTGAAACTGGGCGATTACCGATGGAATGTAATAGAAAAACAAATATGCTACATATTAAAACAAGATCAAATTTCGCTTATTAAACAAACATTTCTCATGCTGAAAAATCATACAGATAAAAGAAATAATTTCTCTCAAAATTGGTCAACTCAAATCAAAATGATATTAGATTGTCACGGTTTCAGTTATATTTGGAATTGCAAGTTTGATATAGATATTCTGTTTGCAGAGATTAAGTTAAGAGTTATTGATAAATACAAACAAAATTGGTACTGTGAAATAAATAATTCGAGTCGCTTACATTTTTATTCAATATTTAAACACGATTTTTTGTTGGAGAAATATTTTTCAGATGTTTGTGAAAAAAAATTAGAATAGCTTTAACTAAATACAGAATATCAGCACATAATTTACGCATTGAAACTGGAAGATATGACGACACACCCCGGCAAAGTCGACTATGTACCTTTTGCAATTCTAATCAAATTGAGGACGAATATCATTTCTTGTTGGTCTGCCCTTACTATAAAGATATAAGAATAAAATATTTGCCAAGTTATTATTGCCATTGGCCAACAATCACAAAGTTTGAAAGTATCTTATCATTTAATTCTAGTAAAATGACTCAAAATTTATCAAGATTTTTATACTTTGCCTTTAAAAGAAGAGGTAATTAACATTTTTCTCATAATTTGTGTAGTAATCTTTATGTATTTCATCACAAAAAAATATCAAATTAAGATTTATATTTTTGTCATATAACAAATATCCCTCCGCTAACACAGATTTCATAACATTTTGTTTTGCATATTGTTGCTATTAACTATGTTACCTGTCTATTATTATGCTAGAAACGTTGTTATAATGTTTAAAGCAAATAAACTGTATTGTATTGTATTGTAATGTGACCTAACGAACATTTAAATATTCTAGAGAATTTATGGAAGAAGAATGAAGGTTAATTTCATTATTGTAAATAAATCTGTTCAGTAGTTATAAATAAAACTTTCCTTCTCTGTCAAACGTGAGGTAATTATTGTTATTTCTATCATCTAAACGACTGTAATAGTGTTCTAGTTTAACATGTACATGTTATCGTGCGAGGATCTAGATGGATGTTTACGGTTCAAGAATCATACTGGGATTCGGATTGTATGTCATTATAATGTAATGTAAATTATATTTCGTGTATACACTTTCTTTTTAGTGAACATCCAACAAAAATATTACTCATAGTCGAAAAAAGAAAATAATATAATGTGCATACAAATAGTCCATAAAAAGCTAACAAAAATATTATGTGCATATATTAATTATAGTTCATAAGATAGCCATGGAAATTTATAATGTACATTGAATAATAATCTCTAAAATGGCCATGGAAATTTAAAATAGTCTTCTTTTTTATTTAAGAAAATTCATAATCTGTATATATCATAACCCACGAAATAATCACGGGAATTGATAATAGTCCATAAAATGGCCATGGAAATTTATCATCGTGCATAAGGTAGGTAGCCTTGAAAATGTATTATGTGCATACATATATAAACATGTATATACATTCCATCAGAGTACATTCCATCAGAGAGCGTGACCATTTATAATGAGCCATGGAAATTTATAATGTGCAAAGTATTACAGATGGAAATTGATCACAGTTTATAAATTAGCCAATTGGAAATTTATAACGTACATATACATACATACATACATTTAGCCACGAGAAATTATATAATGTGCATTTATAAGAAGAATAAAAACTTATATTTTAAATCACAGTCATCATTTAAACAATAAAGCTATTTATTGTGTATTATATATTACTCTATTATTTCATTGTTTATCGCTTAAATAAACAAACACGAGTCATAAGTTGTGTTACACGCATGCGAGTCGTTGTTAATGTTAGCTATTTTATCTCCGCTTCAATATTTAACATGACCTGATTAAACCTTTGAGGTAAGCATTTTTGTGATGTTTTCATTATTATTATTTTCTTCTACTATACATGTATTTTATACGTAATACGATTAGGAAATATTGGTGTAATATGCATGCTGTAATATGTGTAAGATTGTTTTATATTACACAATTACGTTCATAAATAAATAAGGTCACGAAACGTATACATGTATATGAATGTATAATCAATAACGAAACTAAAGGTTTCAATACCAAACCGATACCGTGTGATTTATATGATATACTTCAGAGGTGGAAATAGGCTTTCCCCGTTTAATATGTATAGCTCAGTCTATAAGCACATATAACACGAGTATTTAGGCAAATTGTCCATTGTTTTACAGAATACAGCCGTTTATACACGGCCATAAAACCAGTCAAAAAATCTAACAAATTTATACTTCTTCATAATTGCTTCCTTTGAAAAGAAAGAAATGCGGTCAATTTATATGCTGCAGCGTGTATAAAAGTGATATAATCTACAAAATTATCCATACAAAAAGTGTAGTTATATCGATACACATTGAATATAATACAGAAAAGTTAACAACTTTAGTTTATTATACGAAACACACTTTTTAATCTAACAATTCAATAAATATAGTGACAAGGTCACGTTATGCTACATTTATACATTTGGAAAAAAATGGACAAAATGATAGTATTTCAACAACAAAATAAAAGATAACATTCACGAGAGAGAAAATTGCTTTATCAAAGGCATTATAAAACCTTTAATTCCATTTCGTTAGGTTTAGTAAATGACTGAAATCTATGCTTTATAAGGGTCTGGTAAGACTTTATTTTATTAATGCTGACTAATAAACACTAACCTATGGAAGCATTGGAGGGTCACTTTTTAGTTTCGACTTATAGATTTATTTAACTCTTTTCTTATGACTTTTGATTTATGACTTCTGATTTTTCACTTATGGGTTTTGTTATTGTCCCACATGCTTGCCTCATAATTTCCAAGGAAAATATGACAGAATATGACAACGATTCAGACGAGGTAAGTTCATTTGGAGACTTATTTAAAAAAAACAATATATGTGGGCTCATATACAAGAACAGAATGTTATTCTTATATAAGCCTTTTTAATTGATTAAGAAAAGAAAATAGTTTGCTTGCATTGCATTGCACTGGGTATCCATTTTTCATTTTGATTTCCGGAACAGGGATATATAATCTCAAATTGACATACAGCGTATGAATCAAACGCTTTATTTTTTTATATGGGTTCCAGTTTTAAATCAAAATCAGTCTCGCATTGTTGTTTGCTGCAGTTTCAATCGGTTTTCACCCGTAGTTCATTCTTCGTCCATCTAATATTGAATATAGACCAAATTATAGGCCGTACTTTGACAAAGACATTTGTAGTGAAGAAGTTTCATGAAACATGGTATTTCAAAAACAATAAATCATACAGCTTTGAAACTTCACACACTTGTTTAGAACACACTCTAAGTTAGAAATCTCTGAATTGCATTGTTATCAAATTATGCCTCTTTTTCGACTTTGAATTTGTGGTTTAGAATTTTCATGAAAAATTGTTTCTCAAAAACTATTTTAGCGATTCCTTTGAAACTTAAAACACATGACCAAGTTTCGTATGAGTGGCTCACAATTTGACATACTTATGCTCATTTTTAAAGCTAAAATGTTTTGACAGAAGTTTTATGAAATATGGTCCCATTAACCAGTTATGATATAATATTGAAACTTTATTCACTTTTTCATCAATAACTTAGGACACCTACCAAGTACAAAGTACATGTTATTTGTATATAAACTTTTGTATACAGTTATGTATTAAGGGATTTTTTGTATTTCATTTTGTATATATATGTATTTCATTTCAATTGAGATAACACATACTTTTAATGTTTTCAATTTAAATTCTAGTAAAGCTACCTGTAGGAATAAAGGACGTGCTGTCGAATGGTTTCAACTACAAAGCAGTTGCAAGAGCATCGGCAATACATATTTGTCAAGTCACGTTTTCAGAGCCAGTTTAGAAGACTGAGAGGTTTCATTGCAAAACAGCGTTCGTTCCGAGTGGAAAGTAGTACAGTTTAGCAAATGCAAAATGTCCAAAAACTGTTGATTTGGTTTTCTTCGTTATTGTCTAGGGAATTATTCAGACATTTTCGGGATACGAGTGTTAACTTTTTGGCTTGCAGCCACGCCATTTCATTTGGAAAACTTGTTCCGGTTAGGTGGTTTCCTGCTTACATCTGTTGGTGCATGATTGAACGGGAAACCAGCTGCAATCGTGCCAATCGCAACTTTTCGGCCTTTTCCGTCACTCTTCGGATTAATGATAATAGCTGATGTAGTGCCGATTGCAATCGTGACAATTCGGGCGATTCCGTCATACTGCGGAATCAGACGAAGTAATATTACGGAAATCTAAGCTATTTTAGTTACTGTCCTAGGATGATAACTTGAGCCTTTGTTTACATAACAAAGACCAATAACAATGCGAAAAATAGGTTAGGCAGATCAATGCCACAACCTATAAAAATGAAAATAAAAGTGAATGTTATCATATGCCTTGTTAGCGCAGTAGGTAGAGCAATCGTGTCGATAATGTGTTTTACCGTATAGGCAAAAGTTCGAGTACTGGTACGAAAACATTTTTTTGTTTTCCAGAAAACAACTTTGACCGGTTTTTATATATTATATAAAGAAAATAAAAAGGGAAACAAATAATAAATAAATAATAATGATAAAATACAGAGCAAGAAGAAAAGACTGTGGTTATAAAATGGCATAACGTGGGGTTCGAACCTATGAGTACAAAACATTAAAAGTTACAAATACTTCGATCTACCGGCAGAGCCATAACGGTAATACACAAACGAGACTGTAAGAATTATGCTATATAGTATATTATGTAAGTGACGATATCGGATAATATTCTAGATAACCCATGGACTTTCCCATGTACCGTTAAGACTAAATTATCATCCTAGGACAGTAGTAGTATTCCGTCTTCAAAGGGTGGTCCTGCTTACCAAAGTTATATTTAGATCTACTGATCTTAGTGAGGTAATCTAAAAATAGCCCATGCATATCATTAACCTTGCCACGTGCTGATCTACTCTATTTGTGATCGTGTAACGTTACATAGTTGATACATGCTTATTAATTGGTACCACGCAAGTATTTTAGTGCATTTACTTTTCTATAAAGCAAAGGAATGATTTCGCTGCGAAAAGGGGAAATGAAATGTGCACACTTGTTTTCCTTCAGTATCACGTTTGATCATTTTCTTTATTAGTTTTATACAATAGAGAATAGATTTCAAATCGTTTTGACAAAAAATATTCGGTTTTCCAGAAAAAAAAAACCAACTAAATAAACCCTTTATGATATACAAATACCGTAATTCAAAAAAAAATGTGATAATAAATTGAAACCAAAAAAAAAAAAACAATTTTAAAGGGTTGGGATGAAGGCACAACTGTGCAAGCCTTTCCTTTTAAAAGGAAACTTTATTCACATTTGTTTCAGACGCTCAATAATTTTCAAGTTTTAACCCCACCACTAATTGTGGAAGCTTTATTGGAAACACGCAATGTCACGTCCCGCCAGGTTTATTTTATACTGTCCATATCTCCAATATGGTATAAAACTTGTATCGATAGACATGTCATGGTGAGACAGAGAAAAGTGTGAAAAATCATGAATTTCATCATTTTCAGTATTTGCCCATTGTAAATTTCCATACTTATATGAAAGGTATCGAAATCAAACTTTGCATGTTCATATAGCTTGGC
>NW_026852518.1:0-28895 GCF_026571515.1 Ruditapes philippinarum
GAACTTGGCCCAACTAACATCACGAACGCTGAATACGCAATAGCTGGAGCATATTCTCGTATTTTTTTTGTCCATTTAACTCCTCTAAAAGTTTCGTCGTTTTCTTCTGTATCATACATCTTTGAATGCGTTATGAGAGAAAAGATTCCACTATCAGAATATACAACTGTCCCGTATTTAAGTAAATGCGTTTACCATTTAGAAGTCGTGCTCAAATAAAATTTGTTACGATACTATTTCTAATTCTTATTTTCTACCAGTGTATAAATGAAATTTAAATCGACAAATTATAAAATATATCATTTTTTATTTAAAAAAAATAATCAGACATCAATTTTATCTATGTATTCACACTTTACACTCAACTCCTCACATATGTAAGTTGCAAGTGATGCATGTCGTTGAATGCTCTATACATCACGATTAAGAAGCCGGACGTAAATATACGTATATTGTGTACTTATATTTTCTCATAGCATAGTACAAATCAAACTAAATAGAGTGTTTTTCATTTTTCAATTGCGGAAGTTAAACAATTGAAAATTAAAATGAGTAAACAATTGATTCATTCTCACGCCTTTAATTTGAAAACGGAATTCCTAAAACTTGTTCAATAAAAACAACAAAATAATTCGAATTGTCTTGATATGCAGATAATATTTAAGAGCTCATGTATGTATTTTGTATTGATGTTTGCAACGTTTATATCCTGTTTTATTTTGACCGTTCTTCAATCAAATGACAGACAGTCGACTTCCGTCAAAAATCTCCTTTGATGAGCTATGTTGTGACAAAGGAGGTAAGACAAAATTAAGTGTGTGTATATATATTCTTAAGATTAAAGAGAATCAAAATAATTATATATGGTCGGGATGGATTTTTTGTAAAGCAGTCATCACAAGAACTTGTTCGAGTTACCAACGCCCCCTCCTAACGGAAGATTTACCTTTCGGACATATAATAAACGGTTTAAACTAATCTTAAAAAAAACAGTGTTAAGTTTTCCTTTTTTTAATTTTAATTGGTCAGTCTAGTCTCACTTGTTTTATAAAAGTATGAATCTTTTCCATAAATAAATGACAATGTTAAGAAAATATAATCAAAATTCAATAATTTGATGGTCAAGGTCACATCTAAATTATTCAATATTTCTGTTCCGTCTGTCCACGGATGAATCGAATCCGTACATATATAGCAAAATTATGAAAAGTTAACCAAAATTCAATGCTTGACCTTGACGACCAAGGTCATTTAACGGCCAAGGTCAGTTCAACATTTCAAAATATCTTGTCCAAAAAAGGTTGTTTTGTCGAAGAATGAAAATCATCAATTCACTTAACTACAACTATAAAATAAATATCATTTTCGCTTCCTCCTTTCTTCAGTCCGTATGTTTTAATATTGCATCCATCATAAAAGCATAGCATAGTCTGTCATCATTTACTACATATAGTAGTGTAAGGGACCACATAGTACATTTCAAGGTCAGTTTTAGCTCGTTTCAATGTTAAAGCAAACAACGTTTTGTTGACTTGTTTATAAATGTACGAAGAAAGCAGGTGTTAGTGAGCGACCATGGGTTTTCATTGTTAAATAGTTTTTGAGTGCAATTTCACACTGAGAAATAATAGAAATGAATGATGATTCGTCATCAGCAACATTTATGGCTACGGTGTTGGCTAAGCTTTTGTCAATGAATCTGTTTCCGGTTCCTCTACATGTACCCCTGTTGTTACCATTTTAAAATAAATTTAGTGTTGTCCTAGAAGGAACTTTGATAGGCTTAACTTGTATTTCTAGGCTTAACTTGTATTTCTTAACCTATAACTTATTTCTTACTTTAATGTTTCAAAATCAACAATCTCTTATGTCAAATAAACTTTAGAAAATCAATGCACTTTATAATAAAATTTCGAAATAAACTATTACCTATCAAACATTTGCTTAAGAGGTTTTACTGAAATAGAAATATATTTCCAGAACCAGCTATCTGATATTTCTTTGAACTAGAAGATTTAGACTACTACGAGGGGTGATCCAGAAATAACCCGACTGGGCGCATAACTTAGAAACTGACAAGGAGAAAATCGCGAAAAAAATATCTTACATTAATTTTAATGTTTAATGCATGACTCCTGAAATTTTTAATGCATTTTGGCTATACACAACACTAATATAAATGTAAATGTACATGCTTTTCCGATATTACTCTTACAAGGACAACTATGTGTCCATGTATTCTAGGCTAAGTTAGGGTCCATCCGCCATTTCAGGAACTGAGATTACGGACATTCGTGACCCTAAAGGTGACCTATAAATGTTGAATTAGTATTTCACTGAAGGGTCCTAAATGTGTATGTTAGTCGTTGTTTGTGACGTTGACTATTTTGATGCACGGTAGGCCATTTATATATACATTTTTGTGTATGCAACATGGAGAAAAATAAAGCGCTGCTGCCAAAATGAATGTTCACATCATCCGAACGGCTTGACTGTCAGACTGGAAAGGATTTGCAACTCGGACTGGTACCTGACATGTGTATTTGTTATGCAGAGCCGACATGCAAGAGCATTCTTGCCAGATTTTCGCAGATTAATTTTTAAATGAAATTTTAGCCAAAAAATTGTGGTTCTTTTTTCCAACTTTATTTTTAAAAGAAATTACCCAAAACCTGTGAAAAAAAAACAAGAAAAATAACAACAAAAAAACATAACACATATTAAGATTCAGCAAATGATATAGAACAAATCGTTTTATTCTGTTTAGCTTTTTCAAAGGGGTCTCCGTTCTACATCATTATTCACAGATAAATTGAGGTTAGCTCACATTACTATATTTTTTGAGTTTGTGGATAAGCATCGTCCACGTTCTAAAGAATATGTCTCATATGGGGTTTGGATGTAAATAAGACTGTATTTGTTATAATGCCTTAGGTTGTGTCAAACTTTTTGTGAAGTTGGCTCAAATAGGAATGGGCTTTATTAAGTGGTCTTTAGGCATACTTACGGACCTTAAAGTGGTCAACCTCATATAATCCGCTTGCTTACTCTGACAAAATTAAGAGTAAACTTTATTTACAAAAACATGTAATTTTGGTTTGAGCCGTTTTCATCTAAAACGTGCATTACTAATTACACTGCAAAGCAAGTGGAAATATTACGGTATACTTAATGTCTTCAAAGCATGTAAAATTATAAAAAATACAAAGCAAGTGGTAACTGGACTGACATAGTATCATGTTATAACATATAAAATAATTAACTACTGAATGAAGATGTACAAAACGCATGATACTATGTCAGTCTTTACACCAAAGTGGCTATCATCTCTGTATGTAAGCCATTTTAATGCACTGTTCTCACTTTAAACAATTACTAAATATACTAAGTAACTTTTATACTAATAAAATTTTCTTTTTATCCGCGTGCTTATCAATTACAAAACTGGGCTACTTGGCCAAACAAATGTTTATTTAAAAGGATTGTTTGTTCATCAACAACTACCAGGCACTTTTAGCAAAAATTCGAAAATATTTTTCTGTTGTAAAATTACGGTATTTTTACTGTCTTCAAAGCATGTAAGATATAAAAAAAAATTTAAAAAATACTGAAAAAAAAACAAAACACACACACACCTTTTTTTCCTATTTTTTATAAGAGAATAAAGTAGTAATACTCTTAATAACCTTTGTTCTAAATAATCCTAAACGTGTCGAAATCGAAAGTATTAAGAAATACTGTCACAAATTTAATACTGCTATATTGTGTTCATTCAAAGTTATCACATATATTTTCTGTTTGTATCATGTCTAAAGATCTAATTTCATAACTGTGTTAGTTCATTGTAGTCAGTTATAATTATACATGTTATAACAGGACAATGTATACAAGAAAGCTATAATAATAATTGATAACAATTCATTTTCTTACGAAATTACACTAGCGAAGAAATATGTATAGAGATTATTATTTAGGTACTTAGTACTATTTCAGACACATTATGCCCCAGAAACAATTAAGATTAAGGGTTGCCATGGGTTTTATAACACTTAACCAATGGTTTTAGAGCATTGTTTGTCGTTAATGTAACAAACTGTAAACAAAGTATTACAACAACTTCCATACAAAATACTAAATGAATGTTAGTTACTGTACCAATTGCCAAAATGCAACAAGTCAAAGATGGCTCAGGCAATTGGTCAATTAGTAACAATTTGCCAATTATTACAAAAGAAAAGGCTTTTGAGAAACAAAAAAACATTCCTTTGGGTGGATGGATGTATGGATGGATAATGTAAGGCAAGGTAAGGTAAAGTCAGGCAAGGCAAGGTAAGACAACCGTTTACAAATTGAATAGTCGGGCCCCATGCACCGCACCGCACCCCTTTCAAGGTGACTATCGACGTGTTTTCCAAACTGTATACGTGATACTTATTTGTTTCATAAATGTATGTTTTGAAGTGTTATTTCTGTTATTTACAGACTTTTTACTTTTGTCATTTGAGTTATAATTTGTTTACAACTAAAACATATTTATACATGTAATTATATATATAAAAACTATCTCCAAAAATCAGATAACTGCCATATAGTTGATCTTTTAATAAGTAGTTTCGATATTATTAAGATATATTTTCGAGTCCCCTCTTGCAGTACCAGCCTTACGAGGCCGTATCGATCACGTATGTAATGACGTGTGCACACTTATTGAAGGATCTCATTCCATATTGCCTTATAATTCCTCTTCAGGATATAACCTTACAGAAAACGTGGTACTGTTACTTTTGTGCTATTTCATTTTTTAATCTTGATTTTTAAATGCTAAATGCTACCAATGCAAAACCCCTTGGATCTTTCATCAAGATTTTCGGCGTATATCTAATTGTTATAATTTGGTAAGTCTGTCCAATGATATGCATATACTTTCGGGCAGTTGTTAACTTAAGTTTATATTCTTATAGACAAGTCTCGAGCATTTCGAACATCACTTTATAGTAAGTATAGATATTTTATTATGCGGTACGCTAATTCTTTGCGTTGCCAGGAATAGAATGGGCAATTGAAGAACACGTGTTCGAACATTTCTGGTTTTTTACATGCAGACAATATTTATAGTAGGAAATTTAGTCTCCTTTAAGATTTGAATGGTTAAGTTTAAAGCGCTTAAATAATCATATGGTGATTAGGTACTATTTTTGGGGGGTGCTATCTTTTCTAATTCTATATTATTCGTTTACAATGTTCGTTGCATAACATATTTCTTTTCTCTATCTCTTTTCTATTAATTACACTTTCTAAACTTTGTAAATATTTATGGGCACGTTCAATCCCGAGAAGGGCCTATATTGTGATTAATTTTAATGTTTAAGACTGATCATTTCGCGTTATTTATGTGAAAAAAATGACTGACCCTCGTTGAAAACTGATAGACTGAGACAGGTCATTCTTAAGCATTGATTAATTATCGAAATGATATTGCCAAACATGCCTTTAAATGGTCACACAAATTAAAAAATAATAATTCTGTTTTCCTTTCAGATTTTAAGTGATGAATATTTATTCATGTTATTCAAGTGGGCAAAAACCTAACGGCAATTTGCCAATCCATCGGCAATAACTGATATTTGAAAGCTTTGGTACTTTAAATGTAATTAAATACATAATATTAGATTGCATGCAAAATAATGTTTACATGTATTTATGTTTTTCTGCTATCAAAAGGAGTCGCCTGCTAGTATTAAATTGGTTGTCTTCTACTGCTATTAATTTTTAAAAGATATCACACTAGTTAAACCCTTATAATGAATATTAACATACAGGTAAGGATTTACAACAGACGTGTTATATTTCAATCTCTCATAAATAGGGCCGTGCGTTCGTACTATAGTACATTTTAATTTTGTACTTCGGTCGAACTGATCAGGGGAATTAACCGCTGTGAGAAGTGAAGTGTAACAGCAACGGTCATTTCCCCTGATCAGTACAGAAAGAGTAAGAGACTGAGTAGCAACGTGCGAGGAGCAGACGTAAATTATTTATGAGATAAGAAACGGTTGACTTTATACATGTTTTAAGGGTAAATGAGAATAAAGTGCACCTTAAGCAAACCATGTGTCTTTAAGTGCCGCAATGTAATCTATTGATTTAAAGGCGCAATGCGTATAGATCGATTTTTGATTTAGTGTTGATGTTTATAATACATAATTCATCAAAAACAGTGGAATGACCGGAATCCAGAACTGAGCCAAACATGTGATTTATTTACTATAGAACAAATAGTACGAAATTTGGCTGGACCGAGTTCAATTATTGCAAGGCGCGTTCCCTCTTTCCCCATTTTTTTGCGAATAGCCCATGTCACCGCTTGCATTTTTGTATTTTAAGTAAAGTGTTCGCCTTTTCTTGTGAATCTGTTATGATTTATTCTATTACTAATTTGGAATGCCGGTAAAAGACGTATTTTTTCTGAGGGGGGGGGGGGTACTTTTTCTTGCAGAATTGTTCCCGCGATAACAGTTTGTTTTTGTCGCAGATTTAGCATTTTCCACAGTTCATATTTCATAGGAGTTTGTTCAGCTTTATATTTGTTTCTTTTGTGTTGCCTTGTATGCATTCATCGTTCCATCATAATTTAGGAGTTTTGTATTTCAAAGTTTAAGAATTAGATTTAGGTATTGTCTGGCCCGATATTGAATTAAGTTTGTCTATGAATGATTGAAATATATTATATATAGAACCATCATTTATTTAATAGGCACAAATGCCAAAAGTTAGTCTATTTATGTTCTGTAGCTTTTTCTGTTAGTCTTTTTTCTAATAACTTTATACTGTCTCTATTTTAAATGGTGCTTATTGTTTGATTGGTCTTATATCTTGTATACAAATAATATCTAGCGGATTCTTAAGATTAATTCATTACATTTTTCACTTTAATCAGCTTTCATCATGTTCATATTCTATGACAAAATGCCGAGGTCTGACTTGTTTATTTCAAATTATTAACGCGATTTTGTCCATTTATATATTTAGTTACTTATTTATCTGATATATTTAATATAGATTTTGTTATTAAGTATCTTCTAGAACTCACGGTGTTGGAGAACCTAATATGGTCATTCATAATTTGTATTCGGTACATACAATGACTGATCATATCAATTAGTTCCTCTCTGATTGGGGACAGTCGGTATCGAATATGGGGTTCATATGAATTTTGTATATTATGGTTTCTTGTTTCCCTTGTTTGTTTAGTGTGGCTATTTCTTTTATTAATTTTATCATCCTTATTCTCAATTTACTAATTATCTTCTTTGTTTGTACTCATGTGCGTGTGTGCGCGCACGTGCGTATATATGTATGTCTGTATGTATTTTAGGCTTAATGAGGGTCCAACTGCCCTTTACGGACACCAGATATGTCACCATTCATGTCTTTTAAGGTTATACATATATAATCTGCCAAAAGTAGACCTATAAATTTTGAATTCAGTAGTTCACTGAATAATGCTTAATATGTATGTTAGTCGGGTTATATATATATAATTTTTTTTTTTTTTTTTTTTTTTTGGGGGGGGGGAGGGGGTAGGGGTTGAATTACTTTGATGCACGGTAGGTCAATGAGACCATAATATGCAACATGGAGAAAAAAGGTGTTGCTGCCAAAATAAATCACATTTTTCGTACAGGCTTGACTTACTGTTAAGGTGCATAGCTGACATGCAAGAGTATTCTTTTCAGTTTTCCGTAAACGAATTTTGATTAATAGTTTAGCCAAATAATTGTCCTTTCTTTTTTTTCAATTTTGTATATAAACAAAAATACCCCAAACTGGTGACAAATACATTGCATTATAGTACATTTTAAGATTGGCCAAATGATATAGAACAAATCGTTATATTCGGTCATTTTTACTGAGGAAAGTTTAAGTATCTGCTAGCTTCTTCTTACAAAATTAAGAGTAAATTTTATAGTACAAAAACATGTTGTTTTTTGGAGAGGGGAGGGGTAGATGTTTTTTATATTGGGGGGATGGGGTAGATGTTTTAATCTAAAAAGTATGATACTAATTAAAGCAAGTGATAAACTAAACTGGACTGACAAAGTATCATGTAATAAATATGTTAAACAATAAACTACTGAATGAAGATGTACAAAACTCATGATACCATGTCAATCTTTACACCAAAGTGGCTACAATCTCTGTCTGTTAGCCATTTTGGAGTACTGTTTTTACTTTTAAAATTACTAAGTATATTTAGAAAGCTTTTACTCTAATAAAATTTTGCTGTTTTTTTTTCACTTTCTAATCGATTACAAATCTAGATCTACTTGACCAATCTAATACCTATTTAAGGTGATCATGAGCGTGTCCAAAGTGAAAATACAGGGAAGACAATTTTCATTTAAAGATAAGGACCACAATGTAAAATGATGAACAATTTGAAATTTCACTTTCAAGTCTATCTTTTAAGGACTAATATAAACAAGGCAGTTTGAAGGACAGCTAAATCCCCTTCCGCAGTGAAAATGAATGTGTACCTCTTGACCTTCTGCCAACTATGACCGTATCATAAGCACATAGTCTCACGATGGTGATTATTTTTGCCAAGTTATTTAAAATGTTCCACAAAATCAAAAAGTTATGGAGAACATATCACATTGACCTTGGGAGTAGCAACCTGGATGTTGAACTCTGCAGATTGTGTCATGGTGGGGATCATTTGTGCCAAGTAATTTTAAAACCTTTGATCTTTCAATAAGTTATAGAGCGGACATGAAAAATATGTTTTTACTTTGGACCTTTGAGTGTGACCCTGACTTTCAGGGTTGTGACTTGATTATTGTACTCTGTCAATGGTGTCATAATGGTGATCATTTCTGCCAAGTTATCTGAAAAACATTACAGCGGTTAAAATGTTATCGACAGGCACAAAATGTAGACTTTCTAACATTTGACATGTAAGTGTGACCTTGACCTTGGGGGTAGCAATTCAAATTATAGCGCTCTGCATAATGACCTTATAATGGTGATCACGTGTGCCAAGTTATTTAACAAGAGGGCCATGATGGCTCTAGATCGCTCACCTGACCCATCAAACTCATCTGAGCAAATACCTAGACAAGCATTCTGACCAAGTTTCATGACAGGTAAGTCAAAAATGTGACCACTAGAGTGTTAACAAGTTTTTTCCATATTTGGGCGTTGTGACCTAGTTTTTGACCCCAGGTGACCCATATTCAAATTTGACCTAGAAATCATCTAAACAAACTTTCAGACCAATTTCCAGGATATTTCGATCAAAACAGTAGCCACTAGAGTGTTAACAATGTTTTTCTTTTTTAGCTCCTGTGACATAGTTTTTCTTCCGAGATGACCCATGTTCGAACACATCTGAACAATTGCCTAGACAAGCATTCTGACACAGTTTGATGATGATTGAGTCAAAAATGTGACCAGAAGTGTGTTAACAAGGTTTTTCTATTTTTAGCTCCTGTGACCCCCTGGTTTTCAGTAGTGTGTTAATAAGGTTTTTCTATTTTTAGCTCCTGTGACCTGATTTTCTGGAAACAAAGTGATCCCTCGGAAGCATTAATCACAACAAAATTACTTAAGAATTGCAGACTCGGTTTGATTGAGTCTGTACATGAGGGATAATGAATAAGTGCAACATCCCTCACGCCCTCTAGCACCGGCTTGGGCGGTACTCAATTCTTAACACTTAATAGTGCTGGCATCAATGATCCCGAAGGACCAGAAAAATATAACACTGAAATGAAGAACGGGGCAACTTTTTACAGCTGCCACACGGCACTTGACAACTGCTGTTTTAAAGTATAAAAATCTGGAAACAAAGTGATCCCTCACTTTTCATTCCTCTAGAGAGTAGATTCATTTTCGGATCTCCAAGCATTGATTCTGAAAGCTTTAAGCATATCTTGATTAATTATAAGTGTCATATGCTTCAGTTTGGATCAGAAAAGCTGTCTCTGGTACTCGCCATTGGGCAGTAACAAGTCTTACTGAGTTGCCACTTATGGGCTGGTACCCGGGAGACAGATATTCAGATCTGAACCATAAGCGTATCAGATATTTTTTCTTGCATATTCTTCAATATTCCATCATATTTTAAATCACTTTTAAAACAATTCTTCATGGAAATTAATGTCATTTCATCTGCAACAATTTTCTTACAAAAGCGTGTTTATTCACAACTTCTTAACAGCAAAAAGATGTCATCCTAGACACGCAGTTTTATTCTTATATACGCCAAAATGACATCAATTTAATGTGTTTCATTCTTTAAATGAACGAGAATGACACCATTGTATAGCACACAACTCACTTGGCACCTCGCATGCCAGATGAAAACACCAGTCTGATATGCAAGATTATAATAATATCTGTCATATGTTGTGGTATGGACCGGAACATCTGTCAAGAGGGGATCCGTTCATTAGGCGGTTAACAGGCTTGCCAAGTTGATGTCCATGGGTGGGTACCTAAAGGACAGATATTCCAATATGAACCGCAAACATGTCAGATATTTCCACTTGCATATTCTACAATATTCTATCATATTTTAAATTCTTTACCTGAAAAAAAAAATTCACGGAAATTATTGTCATTTCATCCGTAACTATTTTCTTTCAATAGTGTATGAATTTATGACGGCGAAATTGACATCATTTTAATGCGGTTTGATCATAAAATGCGCTAAATGACACCTTTGTATAGCATGTGACTCATCTGGCACTCATGCCAGATGAGATTTCAGGCATGAATAAAACTAACAGAAAGGCCAGTCTGATATGCAAGAATAATAATATCTATCATATGTTATGGTTCGGATCAGAATATCCTACCCGAAGGTAACCCAGCCATTGGGTGGTAATGAGGCTTGCAGACTCGTTGCACATTGGCGGATACCAGAGGGACGAATATTCCAACCTGAACCAAAAAGATATGTCAGATATTTGTTCTTGCATATATTCTGACATATTCTACTTCTATCATATTTAAAATAGTTTACCTCATTAAGATATTTTTTCTGAAAATTTATGTTATTAGATCTGCAACTATTTTCTTACAATAGCATATATTGTCTCACTCCAGTACAGAATTAATCCCAATCTGTTGTAGTCTAGAAAGAAGTTCTTTTAAATTTTGAAGTGGCCCAATTTAAGTCATCTCTAGTTTGATTGGTCATAACTAAAGTGTGTTTATTTGTGTAGTTTTTGTGTGTTATATGAGTGACTTTAAAATTTGTTTTTCTGTATTCTCTAGAAACTCATTTGTTGGCAGAGGGATTGAAGATGTACAAGCCACCAGTAATCTGGAGTTTTTAAAGTGGTGAATTTAAACAGTGTTACAACAGAAAAAGATGGTATCCAGAATTAAGCCTCAAATGTGACTGATTTACACAACAAAGAGTACGAAAATTCACCGGGCCGAGACCATATATGAATTTGAAAATGGCTAGCCGTACAGGCCCGTAAGGCTAGCCAAAAGTTCTAGCTGTACGTGAGTTCTAGCTGTACGTGAGTCACGTATGACTAGCAAGGACACACTGTATTGGCTAGCCGTATGGCTCTTTCAAAATTATATGAAGTCGAAAATGCATATGTTATTTTATTACTTTAAGCAAGAAACAGCAATTGTCTTCGTATGTTTACTTTTTAGAGATTAATAGCCTTGTTGGCTACAGTAAAGAAAGTACGAATATCGATCTTTGTCGAGAAAAAATGGCATTTGGTTGCAGTTAAATAACATCAATTGAAAAAGTTTACAAAATTTTGATAATAATCCTTTTTTTGTTTCATTAAGTTTCATTTTCGACACGTTTAAAATTAAACAAGAGGGCCATGATGGCCCTAGATCGCTCACCTGACCCATCAAACTCATCCGAACAATTACCTAGACAAGCATTCTGACCAAGTTTCATGACAGGTGAGTCAAAAATTTAAGGATTATCCATATTTCAGCAGTGTGACCTAGTTTTTTACCCAGGTGACCCATATTCGAACTTGACCTAGAAATCATCAAAACAAACTTTCAGACCAATTCCCAGGATACTTGGATCAAAACAGTAGCCACTAGAGTGTTAACAAGATTTTTCTATTTTTTAGCTCCAGTGACCTAGTTTTTCATCCGAGATTACCCACGTTCAAACTCATCCGAGCTATCACCTGGACAAGCAGACCTAGTCTTTTATCAAACAAGCCGTACTTGATTATTCTATAGCATTTATTGCTAATATTAATTAATATAGCTTAAGGCTTTATCACTATGACAACTCTTTCTCATTTTATATTGCTGATTTTTATAGTTTAAAATGAGTCTTATTTTGATTTGGGAACATTCAACATCTAAAAGTCTTTAAGTAAATTTGTTGGAAAAAATCTTTAAAAGTGATCTCAGGAAACAGACAGACAGACATACAAGACAGACTGAAGGAGACTCTAAAGTTATTTTTTCAAACATCCCTGTTACCAAAATATAACATATTTTAATGCAAAATTCTTAAAGAGAAGATAACTCTTGAAATAAAGATGCTAGATTTATGAACATTGTCATATATGATGTGAGTTTTACTTTAAGTTTAAAGATACCATTTATAGTCACAAAGAAGATAAGTAAAAAATATAGCATTAACTTTAAAGTAAAGTAAGTAACAAAGATGAAAATTAAACAAGCTTTTCAGTGTTGGAATGTCAATATATTCTAATATTAAATTTGAGCATAGAATATGTTTAAACAATAATTTGAAGAAATGCCATGACCTGGGGCATTTAAGCTTTAGCTTAAACGGGGCTAATCAAATTAATATGAGCAAACTTGATAAAGGACTACCTATGAATGCTACAAAGTTTGGTGATCATTTATCAATTATTTCAGTCGAAAATGATGTTCGAAGGTTTTTTCTATTTTGTTTTTTCTATTTTTAGCTTTATGGCCCCTAAAAGGGGCTAATCAAATTAATATAAGCAAACTTGATAAAAGAGTACCCAAGAATGCTACAGACAAAGTTTGGTGATCATCCATCAATTGGTTCTGAAGTAGAAGATGTTTAAAGGTTTTTCTATTTTTAGCTTATGCGGCCCCTAAAAGGGGCCAATCAAATTAATGTGAGCAAATTTGATAAAAGATTACCCTTAAATGCTACAGACAAAGTTTGGTGATCATCCATTAATTAGTTCTGTAGGAGAAGATGTTTAAACATATTTCTTTTTTTTAAATTTAGCGGCCGTTTAAAGGGGCTAAACAAATTAATATGAGCAAACTTGATAAAAGACTACCCAATAATGCTACAGACTAAGTTTGGTGATCATCCATCAATTTGTTCTGAAGTAAAATATGTTTAAAGGTTTTTCTATTTTTAGCTTTAGCAGCCCAAGTAATGCTACAAGGGGCCAATCAAATTAATGTGAGCAAACTTGATAAAAGATTACCCAAAAATGCTACAGACAAAGATTGGTGATCATCCATCAATTAGTTCTGTAGCAATAGACGTTTAAATGTATATCTATTTTTAATTTTAGCGGCCCCTAAAAGGGGCCAATCAAAATAATATTAGCAAATTTGATAAAAGACTACCCACGAATGCTACAGACAAAGTTTGGTGATCATCCATCAATTAGTTCTCTAGAAAGAGACATTTAACGGTATTTTTATTTTTAGCTTTAATGGCCCCTAAAAGAGGCCAATCAAATAAATATGAGTGAACTTAATAAAACACTACCCAAGAGAGCTACCGACAAAGTTTGGTGATCATCCATCAATTAGTTCTGTAGGAAAAGACATTTAAAGGTTTTTCTATTTTTAGCCCTAGAGACCCCTAAAAGGGGCCAATCAGCTTTAGAAGCCCAAGTAATGCTACAAGGGGCCAATCAAATTAATGTGAGCAAACTTGATTAAAGACTTCCCAAGAATGCTACAGACAAAGTTTGGTGATCATCCATCAATTAGTTCTCTAGAAATAGACATTTAACAGTATTTCTATTTTTAGCTTAAGCGGCCCCTTAAAGGGGCCAATCAAATTAATATGAGCAAACTTGATAAAACTCTACCCAAGAATGCTACAGACAAAGTTTCGTGATCATCCATCAATTAGTTCTGTAGAAATAGACGTTTAAAGGTTTTTCTATTTTTAGCTTAAGCGGCACCTCAAAGGGGCCAATCAAATTCATATGAGCAAACTTGATAAAAGACTACCCAAGAATGCTACAGACAAAGTTTGGTGATCATCCATCCATTAGTTCTGTAGAAGAAGATGTTTAAAGGTTTTTCTTTTTTTAGCCTTAGAGACCCCTAAAAGGGGCCAATCAAATTAATATGAGCAAAATTGATAAAAGACTACCCAAGAATGCTACAGACAAAGTTTGGTGATCATCCATTAATTAGTTCTGTAGAAGAAGATGTTTAAAGGTTTTTTTCTATTTTTAGCTCATCTGATCCCTTAAAGGGGCCAATTGGAATGACACGAGCAAATTCCAGTGTGACTGTCACAAGGATGCTACAGACCAAATTTGAAAAAAGACTACCAAAGAATGCTATAGACAAAGTTTGGTGATCATCTGTAAAAGATGTTTAAAGGTTTTTCTATTTTTAGGGGCCAATTGGAATGACATCAGCAAATTCAAGTGTGACTGTCACAAGGATGCTACAGACTAATTTTGAAGTAAATCTGCTTAGTAGTTTTAGAGAAGAAGACGATTGTTGACGCATGACGACGGACGACGGAGCATCCCCCTTTGATACTAATAGCTCACCCTGAGCCTTCGGCTCTGGTGAGCTAAAAGAAATATAATTTAGGTGTTGATAATGAATGTTTATTTTGAATTTGAAGAATTTTGTTTGTTGCTTGTTTGTTTCATTTTACGCCTTTTCCCAACAGTATTTCAGTCATATAGGCGGGTAGTTTCCTAACCATCGTTCCTGGAGAATTACACCAGTACTAGACTACCTTCCTCCGCGCTAAACTACCAAAGCATCTCCCGGGGATCGACCCCAAGCCAGAGAGGTAACTGGATTAGAAGTCATCGACTCTAACCCCTCGACCACAGAGGCGGTTTGAATTTGAAGAAAATCCATGAAGAAAAAATTAGAAAGTTAAAAAATGAATAAGAAAAATTCAAAGTTTAAGGAGGAGATAATTCTGGAAATATGGATTCTAGATTGATAAACCTTGTCATATTATTACGATGTGGGATTTTAAAGTAAATCCTATAAGGAATGAAGAAGTTGGAGTAAAAAAATACCAATTTCTCGAAAAAAATCTAACCTTCTCAAAAATGTTGAGTGATAATAAGAAACATATATATGACGTTTGAAGTAGATACATTAAGAAATAAAAAAGTTATTTAAAAAAGACAAAAAAAAATTCATAAAAATTCTAAGTTCAAGGGAGGTAATTCTGATAAATTTTGTGCTAGAGTTGTAAACCTTGTCACATATGAGGTGGTTGATGACCAGATCTTATATTTAAAGTTTGAAGTAAACACCTTAAGAAATGAAGAATTTATAGTGAAAAAGCTTAAAAATTTAAATCAGAAATCTTGAAATTCAGTCTATTTGTTGCCATAGCAACCAGAATTTTCAACAGAGGAAGAAAAGAAAAAGATGTGCATAATCTCCAGACTGCCATCTACCCATATTTCAAGTTCCATAAAAATATTTTCAGTACTTTTTGAGTTATCACTCAACTCAACTCAACTCAAATAATTTTATTGCGTTAAACATACAATATATGTTTATAGCACATACAACATAACAATAGGCAGAAGACATGGATTTTTCAAGGAGCACAAAAATACAATGTAAAACATATGAATTCATAATTGTGACGTGTTTGAGGTTTTGTAAAACTATTTTCTAATCAAATTTGCATAATATAAATATTTAGAAAGATCTCTTACAATTATTTTAGATTCAGACAATGATAAATTAGTAAATTTCTGCAATGTAGGCCATGTATAATAGTAGCGTCTGAGATATTTTTTGCGAAGATCAGCATATTGTGAGCATGTAAACAAAAAGTGAAATTCGTTTTCAATTCGTCTCGAAGAACAATTATTGCATATTCTTTCCAGTCGAGGTACGTTTGTATATCTTCCCTTTTCAATTAACAAGTCGTGAGATGATGTGCGAAATTTTGTAAGCGCAACTCGAAATCTTTTGTCCTTAATATAATCAAGATAACTTTCAAATTCAAATTTATATTCCAGTTTATGTGTTAAATTTGCCATATTTTCAGACTATTTGTTGCCATAAACCAGAATTTTCAACATAGAAAGAACAGAAGAACACGTGCATAATCTCCGTACTGCCATTTATCTATATATCAAGCTTCATACAAATATTTTCAGTACTTTTTGCATTATCCCGGGATCCAGTTTTGTGGACGGACGGACTGACAGACAGATAGACAGACGGACGGAGGGTAAACCTAAAGTCCCCTCCGGTTAAACCGGTAAGGGACTAATTTATAAGTAAAATTAACTCAGGCAAATTCAGGTGCTAGCTGTGAAAATATATATGTGGACTATATTATTATTTTATATTTGAGAACTTTCAATAGCAATAAAGAAATAAAAAAAATAAAAAAAAAAGTTGGTTGACTTCCTGTTTATTCACTGACGAAGAACATATTTGTTCGAAATCGGTTTGAATATTAAAAAAAAAATAACTGAATGTACGCGTGTGGTTGTTCTTT
This sequence comes from Ruditapes philippinarum, assembly GCF_026571515.1. NCBI lineage: Eukaryota > Metazoa > Mollusca > Bivalvia > Venerida > Veneridae > Ruditapes > Ruditapes philippinarum. The sequence goes on from NW_026852518.1 coordinate 16,712, forward strand.
TTGGATTCATAACAAAGAAATAAGAAATATCATCATTTACAAAGAGGATACTGGATGTCACTGATATACTCCAGTATCCCACCACAACCAACAGAGGGTTTCCGCGTAGTGCGCTCACTACGCCAGCGAGTCCAATTCCCCACAAGACCCCAAAGCGAAGCCCCTGCCGGCAACCCTCGGCTACAGATTTTGGCATCCTTAAAACTCACCCTGAGCTAGCTCGGGTGAGCTATAAAAAAAACACGGAAAATAATTGTTGTTGGGCTCTGATAATTGCAGCAATTACAGACGGTATAGAAGTTTGTCCATCATTGAGGTAAGTTTGCATGTTCTGTGGAACTCATTCTAAAATCCCTGGGTAGGCATTAATAATTGATTGGGATTTTATATTCGATATTTATCTACTGTATTTGAAAATCATACAATTATTTTTGCTTTTTACTGCTTTGTTACCAATTTTCTTTTAATTAATTATTTATTCCACTCCGATCATTATTTATTCGATCCATGTGCTTAATTAACAAAAATGATTTAATAATTCATCATTCATACAAATAAAACAACAAATTATAAGCACGAAAATCAACGACGTTATAACTTATAACATGCAACTTCACTACTTTTATCAAGATAGATTATACAAACTTGTTCGTATTCATTTTTTTTTTCAAAATGGAGGAGCATCTTTATTAAAGTGAACACATGAGGACAAATGCGGAGACTTGATTAAAATCCTTATTTAAAAACACAAAATAACATATGCATTTTCGACTTCCATATAATTTTGAAAAGTGCCGTAGGGCTAGCCTATACAGTGTGTCCCTGCTAGTTGTACGTGATTCACGTATGGCTAGAACTTTTGGCTAACTGTACGGGCCCGTACGGCTAGCCACTTCCTATGTATTTATAACTTTATTCCCAAGGTGAATGGCAAAATGACGCCATTATGTCATTCTAAAATGTACCAAAATAACGTCATTTTAATGCGGTTCATTCATAAAATGTATATTGCGCATCTGTAATTTCAGACATGGGTAAAACTAGCATAAACTGTTTAAACCAGCACAAGTCAACCCGGCCCTAAGTCAACCCGGCCTCAAGTGAATCCGGCCCCAAATAAGTCAATCCGGCCCCAATTCAATCTGATATCTGGTCAACCCAGCCCTATTTTTATTATTAGTTATTTGCCACTAATTTTTCTTCATTAACTTTTTTCTATCCAAGAAATAATGTGAATAATTATTATTGCAAGATAAAAAAAGATTTGTGACATCTAGAATCACATTAGCCGTTGTCATCAAAACTAGTCAATTAATGTGCTTTAATATTGTTTAATTAACAACTTATATAACATAAAGAAAAGGTGATGATTAAAAAAATAATCTTTGAATACATTCGCTTGTGCTGTTTATCTTGATAATTATTTATTTCCTGGACAGAAAAAAAGATAGAAAGATAATAAGAAAAAGTGAAAAAGAAGTGCTATATTAATAAAAGCAAAACGTTTCTTCCTTCTCTCAATTTCGGGTCTATACCTGTAGACACAGTTTTCATAAGGGCCGAGTGTTGGGGACAGCTCTTTGTAGAGGTACATATGGAAAAAGAAAACGTATAGAGTAAGCACGGATGTAATATCAATCCGTTGAGTTAGTCCTAAAATATTTCCAAAGTTAGTTATTAAAAAAAATTATTTCATTATTTTTTCTCTTAATTTACTAGTACATTTGTATAGTAATGGTACCAAAATATACATCATAAGTTAAAGCATTTTCATGTGTGTAATAAATATATCATTTAAAGACAAAGAGAAAATGAAAGAAGCAAAATATCGTCTAACTCTAAAACATAATAATTAATTCAGTTTAATAAAATATTCTCTGAAAATTAATTTTTGGACCGGATTAACCGATTTTGTGACCGGGTTTACCGATTTTAGGGCCGCATTGACCAAATAAAAATAATGTGGGCCAGATTGACCAATTTTGGGACCGGGTTGACTAATTTTGGGGCCGGATTGACATGAAGCCAGGTTAACTTGAGGCCGGGTTGACTGAACATAAAACAGGTAAACACCAGAATTGACAAATTCGAAAACCTAGCTAAATGCCGTTTTCCGGTACTTTCTGTACATAGCTCTGGGGAATTCACGTAATGGAGTGTAATAGGGAGCTCGACGAGCTGGCCCGAAGGGCCTGCTCGCAAAGCGAGCTTTACGGTAACGCGAGTACCTGCTAAGTGATGGTTTTGAAAACTTTCGTCCGAAGTACCGAATTGGACACATTGCAAATTTTTGAATTACAAGATAACGATAAAAGCCGATGTACTCTGATTGAAAACGGAAGCGTAGACTGGTGTCCTGCGCACTTATATAGGAACCATAATAGAAAGGGAGAACCAGAATAAACGGAAGCAGTGAATAAAATACCGAATGACAATTTTAAAACGGAAAATATAAAATAAAAATGAACGATTATTTTAAACTATCTTACGGTAAAAGAAAATCGAGCTCGCTTTGAGGCTTTGCCTTTTTCATATAAGCGAACTCGATGTTTTAGGACCTTTTTTTTAATTAAATTGAAATAAAACAGTTATTTCTTTATAAAAAAAATAATCAAATATCATTGTATGAATAATTCCATACAAAAAATAAAGTTAATACACAAGTTTACGCTGAAAATAAACTTATTTATTATGGAAGATTCCACTACGTCTGTTTTAATTTTATTGATTTTTATTATAAACAATTTATTTTTGAAAAATTTTCAATTATAGATATTAAAGGAATATTGATAATTTTCTATATACATAAATTTTTTTTTCACCCTAAACGGTAAAATAATGATAGAAAAATAGAAATATCATGTAACTGTGTTATGTACTTCATTTGTTGTAATTCCCCAGAGCTAAATCCGTAACGTACCGGAAAACGGTGTATAGCTAGGTTTTCGAAAAGGTCTATGCCAAAAAGATGAGACACCCTGATAAAACGAGAAGCAGGGATTACTGATAAACAATTCAATATATTAACACACTGGATGATGTTTTAAACATATAGCATAACGATCGTAAAATAACTGAATCACCTACTTTTTTAAATCCTGATCGTTTTTGTGTTTTGGTGTACCCTCGTTTATTCAATATGTGTTCGGCGCGTTGATTGGTCACTACCCCAGGGCCAACCCCCCCCCCCCCTCATATATACTTAATATATATTATATCATTTTTCTTATTTTTTGTGGGAGATGAAGGTAATTGAATTAAAAGCATGTACCAAATATTAAAGCATGTTTAAAATGAAAAATACTACAGTTTACATGGTTTTGAGAGGTAGGAGGGTTGTAGAGTGGGTGAGGGGGGGGGGGGGTGGCCCGGGGGTAGTGACCAATCAACGTGCCGAACACCTATGGTTTATTCAGGTCCCGTTTATTCCTATGTAAATGGCGAAATTATACAAAGGGTAGGTAATTGAACTTTTTGGAAACCTTGCTAAACCGTTTTCCGGTGTGTTACGGATTAAGCTCCTAGCCCTATATGTATAATAAATTATATATCTGTGCCTATATATATGCGATTTTTTATGTGTTTCTGTTCGGCAAATCGACATGTTGATGTTTTCAAAACACGATCGAGCATGAAATAGCGCGTCTGTTAATTATTAGCGCGTATATATTAATTATGAATAACATCAACGCCTAAATCACAGGCTACCTAAAGCAGTACACAGCAGTACAAATTGATAAGTCTATCTTTATCATTATAGAACGGTTTAAAGTGAAAGTACGATGTGTTAGAAAATTACTATGTTTCTTTACTATCTATTTCAACAATGACAAAAAATAAATTGTTATAATGAAAATCTGTATATTTAAAACAGTCGTAGTGGCACCTGCCATATTTGCGCAAAAATTGTGTATTTACATACTAGACTATTTGTGTGGAATTATTTGTATAATGATTTTTATCATTTAAAAAAAGTTTTGTTTCATTTAAATAATAAAGTAGAAATGTGCCCATATGACACGGATGTCCCCCACAATCTACTGTTTTGTCAGTCTACTGACGTAGAGTAGGACAGACAGGCAAAGGAAATTCTACAATTCCCTAACCATAAACAGTTGGAGCATATAAACAACATTCAATTTTGTCAATGATGACATCTTGATTTTTCCCAAAATTAAGAATTTTCAAATAACAATTTTATATCCAAAAGTATTACTAATAGAAAAGAAAAGCAAACCCCAAGATGCACACCAGTAGTCCTATAATGTTTAAAATACTTTAAAGTTTAGTCAAGCAAGACACCAGTTGAAAATTCCAAATCTTTTATTAAGTCAAGGGCATCTTCAAATACCTGATAAATCCACAAGCAAACATCAAGGTGCATAATTGCACATGCTGACCAACATTCCTGAAAAGTTTTATGACTCATGGTTAAATACTTTTTGAGCTATGCAAGACATGCACAAGTTGAAAATTGCAAATCTATACTTATTCTAGAGAAATCATTCTAACAAAACTGAATTAACTCGCATTCAAAACCCCAAGCACACAGCTTCACATGCTGATCAATATTTATGTAAAGTTTGTTGATTTTAGCTCAAGTTTAAAGGTACACAACATTTAGGACCGATTTTTTCTAAGCCAAGAGCAATTACACGAAAATTTCTGAATAAATCCACAAGCAAACCCCCAGAAGCACAACTAGACATGATGCCAATAATTTCTGTAAAGTTTCATGACTCATGTTGATAATTGCAAGTTAAGGGCAATAACCAGATACACAACTTCATATGCTGATCAACATTTCTGTAAAAAATAATAACTTTAGGCCTTGTTGAGGTATGGGCGAAAAAAATTTTTAAATGGGGAAAAAATGCAAATTTTTCCAGTGTAGAATAATCCAAAATGCGGGGAAACCCCCTGGGCCCAAATTAAAAACGTGATTTAAAATTCCTGTAAAGGTTTTTGATCCCGCTAATCATTTTTGTGCTTTCGTGTGGCAACCCAACATGAGAAAATTGCACTTCTCATTATAAACCCATTTAGGTGAAAATTCCCCCCAGAAAACTAAATAAGGCCCCTTTTTTAAACTAAATAAAAGGAAAAAAACCAGGAAAAAGCTGTTTAGCTGGGGTTTTAGGCTGTATAAGAAAACGTTTCCGTGTCAATGCTATCCCAAAAAATTTACTGGAAAAGGGCCCGGCACCAAAAATGCCATTTTGCTACTTGAAATTTTTCCCGGGTGTTAAGGGGAAAAACTGTCCCAACCAAACCCGTAAAAATGGTCTCATGACGCATAAATAATTTTAGAGTACCGGTAGAAATTGCGGTTAATCAACGGTCGTCTGCTGCAATGATGCTGCGGCAAAAAAGTGGTTTGTGGACCAATATTGCTTCCTTATATATAAAACATACGCTATGAAACAACCATGTAATCATTTTGGCTAATTGGTGGATCCGAATAGGGAAAAACTTTGCTACAAATGCGGAAAAGACATAAACAAGCACTGTGAAGGCCGCAATATCAGCAGCATAATCAGGCAAGATTTTAGCATATTAATATTTTCGGAAATTTGCATGGCAACATCGAGGGGCATTACCCTGCACAGGGCCACAACCACATGACAAGTTGAAGCACCATTATAAGTGATGATGTCCATACAATGTTTTTTCATTGTTCAGGAAGCCTTAGCGGCAAGTAGAATAACTCGCCACAATTTAGTTCTCTGTTCCAAACAAGAGTCCAACAGTCTGATTTTGAAGTTGATTGGACCAATCATTGTAGCGAAACTTTTAGAAGTTATAGAAACAGCCCTTACTTCTAGCAGTCATTCTAGCAACATCCTTGACATTGCTTTAAGTTAGGTAAATACCTATTATTTGATAATATCAAAGAGTACACGTATTCAAACAATATGATGGAAAATCACCAAAAAGCAAGCCTCTTTCTTATCGCCATCTTTAACACTTGTTTTCTTATCGCCATCTTTAACGCCATTTTACAGAAGAAAATCAAGTGTCATATACTTTTTTGATAAAATGCAAGGGAAAAAAACTTAGAGGTGTTATCAAGTGCATTTGGATTTTTTGTTGATACTGTATGAATGCTTTATAGATGACTACTTTAAGTTTAGAGAAACTTTCGACTGTACACAACTGTTACATGCCCGCCCCCACCCCACTCCCAAAGTATATATATAACTTAGGCCTTTTTACGCCGCAGAAACGCTTTTATTCTTAATTCTCATAAGTTCCATTTATTGTCTCTCATAGTTTCAAAAACTTAAAAGTTACTCATTGGCCATTTACATGAACCATCTTTTGTGTTTTTTACTTTTTAGTAATTAATACAGATATAGTGATTTAGTATTAAAACCGTGAAATATTTGATTTTCCTTCGTTTATAACAAATAATTTCACATTCAGATTAGCATCTTCATAAGCATCTAACATGTTTTAAAACATTTATAAAACATTATAAAACCCAGTCTGCCCTTTCTAAAGAAGGAAAAGAATATACATTGTAATTGTTTCTGAGGCATCATAAATTTGCCTAATACTTAGTTTTTGGCATGCCTTAACTTTGGCTTATAGTGAGGGGATGTCACGCATTATATTTTATAAGGTATTTAAGTAATCCAGAAGTTAATTAATTAACCGGCTTAGAATCAACATTGCATAGGTACTGAACAATGAAATTTTGTTCGATTGAAAAAAACAAAATCCACATCATTTACAAAATTTGTTTGATAAGTACCGATTATCTATTAACAATTAAACGGAATATCATTACATAATTTATCTAACACTGAGTCTCATTTCTAAATATGCATGCAATTGTTTCAATCAAAAGACTGTCATGTGTCTGATACATGAATGCTTATGTTGGTTAAAACTCTTAATATGCACGTGTCATACTCATAAGTTTATGTCAAGATTTATTTAAGCAGTACAGCTCTTGGTTTTTGTTTGTAGATATTGGACATGGCGTCGGTTTTTGCCAAACATATTGTAATATATAAGATCCTTCCATGATCTGTTTCTGTATTTAGCTTTCTTGCTATGGAAATGTCATTGAAATTCTTCTTCACATGGTCCCTAGCTTTCTACGGGCCTGAGATGTTGCTTTAGTTTCTGAAAATAATTAAAACTTAAAATATGTAAGAGCACTAGAACTCCGCTTCCAATATGGAAAGGCCAATACTCATAAAGATTAGTACAAATTAAACGTCTCAAAATGTTAACATCTACATTAAGAAAATGATGTAACATGCTTAGCTTTTAGTTCTAAAGATATGTTGAATTAATCTAATACTAGTACCTTCCAATACGAATCCTCTTTTGATGTATTAACTGTGTAAAGTCCTTGAACTAACATTGGGCTCATTACTATAGCAACGCTTAGCCAACCCAAAACTCGAGCTGTTGAAGGGTAGGTATAACTCCCGTATGACGACGATACATATTTCATACAACTTACCAAAAATATAATCTGAAGGAAAATATATTGGTAAATGTTAAGTTTGCTTTCTATAAGAGCGCAATATTCTATATATACATTTTACAAATTCTTTACGGTTCTTACAAACAAATATGAAATTCAAAGGCACATTAAGCTTCGGAATATGGCTAGAAATGTTACACTACACATTGAATATTTGTGTGATTGAGCTTATTGTGGATTAATTTGTGATAAAGGAAGCAATTGTGAAAGGTCGTACATTGACACCCATACAAAAATTAGAAATCACTTCAAATTTACAAAGTTCCAAAACACAAATGAAGTAAAAGTTTGTTCAGCTGTAAGTGCAATGAATAACTTCCTTCAAGCTGTAACAAGGCACGAAAAATATATATAATTAAAAAAAATTTATCAGCATTTTGAAGTAAAATAGGCTTTAAAGATTGTTTCCTGATAAGGCAAATGGGCCGGTGTCGTGTAATAATCACACGGGCGTAAAATTACCACGGTTTGTACATGTTTTTTGAAACTTTTTCCGGCAATGTTCTGTAATTTCAATAACGTTTAAAATTAACAAAGGAAAGCAAACGTCCGAAAAGCGCGTCTCACAAATCAAAAACTGCAAGCGCAGATATTAAGACTAAATGGGACATCGCATTATTTGGATATGCTAAAGTTTAGCATCCAAACATCAGTTTTATAAAAAGAAAAACAGTTGCACCGGCATTTAGGCAAGGCAATGGTACATTGATTTGATACTGTTCTGAAGGGAACTATGTCAGATTTCAAAAACCTACATCTAGTCCCAATACAAACATAAGTTTTGAAAAATGATACGACAGTGTATTTTCTTCATGCATTATTCGATGTTTTTTTTTGACAGCGGAGTTGTTCCTGGTATATGGGGAAAGTGTATTATTAACCCAATTCCCAAGTCATCTTCTGCGGATCCTAGAGATCTTCTTTAATACAGAGGTATATCTTTAGCTCCTGCAGTATACAAATTATATTGTTCGGTTCTTAATGATCGTCTTAGTACCTGGGCTGAAGAAAATGAAAAACTGGTAGACGAGCAAAATGGGTTTAGAAAGAAACGCACAACTATTGATCATATTTCTTCATTGAGTACTCTAATAGATACTAGGAAAAAGCTAAAGCAATCAACATTTTGTGCATTTATGGACTTTAGAAAAGCTTATGGCAATATTAATAGAAACAAGATATGTTTGTAAAATATGAATGCCCCCTATCAGCAGCCAATTAGTCATGTGATCAGGTTATTATGCATGACTTCTGACCCAGTGAACAAACAATTATTAAGGGTTATCTAGTATCTACTGGTCATGACTAGTCACAAGGTAATAATAATTGTGACCCCATAGGTTGTGTGCAGCAATTTAAGTTATAACAAATCTTACCAAATAATATAATTATGCATAAAATTTTATGAATCATGTAGGCCTCATTAATGACAGCCAAGTTGTTATATTACATAAGACCTTCAAATGTGTATACCAAAAGCATTTTTAGTTAAATATAAAAATATCAACCAAGGCAACTTGAGTTGTTGAGTTATTGGTCAGAAACCGCCATTTAGTACAAGGTCAATATGACATTGACCAATTGTTCCCAAAAATCAATAGGGGTCATCTACTGGTCATCATACCAAGTTTGAAGTTCCTAGGCCCAAGGGTTCTTCAGTTTTCGATCGGAAACCGTTTTACTTACAAGGTCAATGTGACCTTGACCTTTGACCCCTTGACCCCAAAATCAATAGGGGTCATCTGCTGGTCATGACCAATCACCATAACAAGTTTAAAGTTCCTAGACCTAAGCGTTCTTTAGTTATTGATCGGAAACCGTTTTTACCTACAAGGTCAATGTGACCTTGACCTTTGACCCCTTGACCCCAAAATCAATAGGGATCATCTGCTGGTCATGACCAATCACCATATCAAGTTTGAAGTTCCTAGGCCTAAGCGTTCTTTAGTTATTGATCGGAAACTGTTTTTACTTACAAGGTCAATGTGACCTTGACCTTTGACCCCTTGACCCAAAAATCAATAGGGGTCATCTACTGGTCATGACCAATCACCATACCAAGTTTGAAGTTCCTAGGCTTAAGGGTTCTTTAGTTATTACTCGGAAACAATTTGGTCTACGGACCGACGGACCGACAAGCGCAAAGCAATATACTTCTTCGAAGAGGGGGCATAATAAGTTATGGGGAAAAAAACTACATGATAGTGGTATATCAGGGAAAATGTTAACTGCCGTAAGATCACTATATTCTAATGTCTCGTCATGTGTTCGTGTAAATTCTTATAAAACTGACTGGTTCAGTGTACATTCTGGCCTAAGACAAGGCAGCACCTTGTCCCCTCTGCTGTTCAATCTGTACATTAATGACCTTGCTGTGTATCTTAAATCTTTGAATATTGGTGTGTCTATTGGAATTGAAATTATAAGCATTTTGTTATATGCAGATGATATTGTTCTGTTAGCTGAAAATAAACATGATTTGCAAGTTTGCTAAATGCTTTGAGTGAATGGTGCAATGTTAACGATATGCAAATTAATTGTACAAAAAGTAATATTGTTCACTTTAGACCACCCTCTGTACAAAAGGTTGACTTTGTTTTCAAATGTGGTAATGAAACTCTTGATATTGTTGATAGATATACATACTAGGGTATAGTTTTGACCGAACACCTCGATTTTAATGTAACAGCCAGGACAATTGCTCAAAGTGCAAGCCGTGCTGTGGGTTTGGTAATTGCCAAATGTAAATTAATAGGTGGAGTACCTTTTAATGTATTTACTTATTAATACGACTCCTTAGTTTGGCCTGTAATAAGTTACGGTGCAGCAGTGTGGGGCTGTCGATATTTCTCCTGTATAAATGCTGTTCAGAATAGAACAATAAGGTATTTCCTAGGCGTCGGCAAATATACACCTAATGCGGCTTTTGCAGGAGAAATGGCTTGGCAGCCCCCCGTTGTTCGCCAATGGAAAACTATAGCTTCTTTTTGGGTCTGTATTTGTAACACCCGTTCTACTCGTATTAATAAGCGATTTGCAGTTTGGGCAAGTGTTAAAGCTGATACATAATGTAAAAACTGGTTCTTTTCTGTGAAGAAGCAAATAAATGATTGTAATTTAGTCAACTGTTCTGATGTAAATGTAAATGTTTCTAAAGCCTACATTGTAGAAGGTATACAATCATATATGACAAACAAGTTTATTGCTGAATGGCTTGAAACTATCAATAGGACCACGAGTGTTACTGGTAGAGGTGGTAACAAGATTAGAAATTATTGTACCAGTCAGAATTTACCACAGAGCACTATTGTAATATGATTATGCCTCCCCAGCATCGCTCAGCATACTGTAAATTTCGTTTTGGGGTAGCGCCTATTCGAATTGAAACTGGGAGATTCGAAAATTTAAATACAGAAAATAGAACATGTCCGTTTTGTCAAGCCATTGAAACTGAAAGTCATGTTATTTTCGATTGCCCTTTGTACAATTACCTTAGAATTTCTTTGCTAAATACAATTTTGTCAATAGAACCAAACTTCTATGATATGCAGGATATTGATAAGCTGAAACTTGTATTTTCAAATCATTCACTTATTAGAATTTGTGCCAAAACCTGTAATGATATTTTAAATAGGAGACAATTTTATCTGTGTAAATAATGTAATTTCTTTTTATGTGATATCTATATCTCTTAACTTCTCCTAAGAAGTAGATGCTAATCTGTTCATCCACGATCTGATCGGGTGATATCTGATTCTTTAAAACTTTTTTTGAATTGCGCAATAGTGCCTTTTTTCACATTCAGTTTTTTATCTTCGTGTATTTTAATGATTTTTTTATTTAACGATTAGCGTCTGCTTCTTAGCTTTAACGATATAAGCATGTATATAGTATATATAGCAGTAATTACGTAAGTCTTTTTGTTCGTTGAATTGTTACTAAAGTCTCTTATAACTCAATATATGAGTGGCAATGTATTTTTTTAAATTATGTTATATGCGTTCTATGTCTATTGTTGTATGTATGTACATTGATGAGACTAAAATAAAGATTGAATATATAAGTAATTCAAAAATTATAATATAATTATGCTATAGATGACTATCATAATTATGTAATAATAACCAGAACAATTAAAGGTGTTATAAATGCCGTTAGGAACCTAAAAAGTCCAGTATTGGCCTGTCTATCATCATATGTGCATCGTCACTAAATCTGTCCATACCTAGAAAAATACGTGAAAAACAATATCAATAATTACTATGTACAAGTACAATCATCAGAGCAATGGAATTCTTCTAATATAAATATCCAATGTTCAAAATATGATAAAATAAAATGTGGCGTATTCTTTCATTTATCGTAATATATTAATATGTATAAAAACGAAAACATCAAAAAAAAAAAAAAAAAAAAAAAAACAAAAAACAAAAACAACATGAGCATGATTAGAATGAAAAAAAAAAGATTAGTGGCAATGCAAAATGTCGAGTGCTGCCGAATTTACATGAGCTAACAAAGGATAATCTTATTTCCACAACTCATGTCCCTACTGTTAATACCCTTTATATACATGTACATTACTTCACATATACATGCGCCGTGTACATTCTCTCGGTGAAGAACTGTAACTAGAATTTGCTTAACGAAAATAATTCCTAAATTCAAAAATATATCCAA
>NW_026852519.1:0-23672 GCF_026571515.1 Ruditapes philippinarum
AAAGGCCCAACGGAGGGACAAAAAGGACGGAGGGGAAAAGGCCCGACTATATCCCACTCAAAATTTTTTAAAGGGAGCATAAAAAATTTACATTTTTAAAATTAATACCAAAAAAACCCAAATTAGAAGATAAATTTTAAAATTGGGGTTCTAAAAAACTATTTTCTATCCCACTCCAATTGGGGCCCTTATTTTTTGTAAGGGGTGAAAAATTTAAAATAATTCAAGGTCACATGATCAAAAGGGAAAACAACAGGGTTTACTTTTCGGAAAATTTTTTGAAGAAGAAGAATTTATACCCCTTTTTTTTAAAAAAAATGAAACAACAAATTTCAAAAAATTTTAATTTGATACACCGCCCACATGCTTTTTTAGAAAAACAGAGTTTGAATAGGTAAAGATCAGGGTTTTCTTGCACTTTTTTATCTTTTTAATTTGGAAACAAATGAGGGGTTTTAATTTACGGGAAAAGGGGGAATTTTTAAAGGTTTTCATATTTTTTTCATTTTACGTGGCAACGGAATTCCCCCAAAAATACACAATCTTCAGTTCAAAAACCCCACCAAATTTTTTCCCTAAAAAATTAAAATTTCTTTTTGCAGGCCTTAAATTTACTTTTTTGCTCGGGGTAAACCAAAAACACAAACTTTTTTTTAACCTGCTTTTAAACTTTTTCCCCCCAAAATTTTTTAAACAAAAATTTTATTATCTTTGCCCCCTTTTCTTTTGCAATAAAAGAAACATAAAATTTTTGAAATCATTTCACACCCAAATTTAAAATTTTTAATTTTTTTAAAAGTGCAAAGCCCCAAGGGCATAAGAAACACATCCTGCCCAACATTCTTGTAAACTTTCGGGGCCCTACATTCAAATATTTTTGAAAAATGTGCAAAAACAAATTAAATATTGTAAATTTTTACTAATGAAGGGCAATAACTCGATTTTATTCTAAGTAAAAAAAAGGGGTTTAAAATTTTTTTTTAAAATCAATTTACAATATGGACTTGGAGAAAAGGCCTATTTGCTCTCAAAAAAGGGGAAATTAAAATTTAAAACTTGGTTTAAAAGCAATATGTAAATTTGGATTTTGAAATATTTGGGGTTTAAAAACAAAAAAATTAATGTTAAATTTTACAACGCCGTCGCTCGGGTACTACAATAGCTCTATTTATTCTTATAAAAATTAGCCCGAGCTAAAAATACTAAAAATTTTCCACACGAAATAACCCAATGAAAATTACACATTTGATAAAACATTTTGAAAGGGTTTTTCATGCCCTCAAAGGTCAAATATTTTTTTAGTTACGTCCCAACAATTTAAAAATTTTGGAAAATTTTCAAAATTCAAGGAAATTTAATCTATAAAAAACTAAATAAAACCACACAAAAATCCCAGGTGCCCCAACTTACAGGGCTGAAAACTTTTCCTGAGGTTTCATGACTAAAGGGGTCAAATATTTTTAAAAGTTACTTGCGAAAAAGTTGAAAATTACAAATTTTCAAAGTAAAGGGGAAAATAACCCCCCGGGTTGAAAAACCCAAACATGCTGTTTAAAACATTCCCTTTGGGGTTTTCCCCTGCTGTAATAAATTTTATTTTTTGAGATATGTGCGACAAAAAAAGAACAGACAAAAAGACGGAAAAGGGGTTAAATCAAATTTGCACCCCCCCCCCCTTAAAAACATTGCGGGAAAAACTGAATAGTCTAAACTTTGGGGCCTCCCCATTTTTTTTTTCTTGGTTTATACCCCTTTACTAATGGTGCTATTTCTTGAAATCATTGCTATCAAAATATTTCATTTCTTGGGTTTTTTTGGGAGTAAAAAATTTTATATTTTGTATTTTTTAAATTATGAAAATGATTGTATGGACTAAAGTGGGGTCAAAAATACACTATTAACCAATGTATTAAATTTCATACAAAAACCATTCCCAAAAAACCCCCCATAAAAAAATTTTTGGGAATTTAAATACTGCAACGCATGATGATATTTTTAAAGGAGAAAACAAAAAGGGGCTTTTTGAAAAAAAATTACTAGGGCCACCCCCCTTTAATACAACTAAATAGTAGTGTGGGAACAGATTTTTTTTTTTTCTAAAATTTTAAAAATTGGGTTCCAAAATTTGCATAGACCCTGAACCTATCTAATTTTAATATCAGATAAGGGGTTTTAAATCTGTTGTTAATAAATTTAAAAAAATCAGAGTAGGAATTAATATCATTCCCATTTCAGGTCTAGTAAAATTTGGGTTGTCCAAAGGTCATATTTTCACCAGACAAAATTTCATGACTACATCAAAGGACAACACAGTTAAACACTTGTGAAATCAAAGTTCATTTTTTATTTTTTAGGGGTTCTTTCCACAAAGTAGGGGAATGTGGGGGGGCTGGGGAAAAATAGCCACCCTTTCCTTCAGTCGGGAAAGTTTCAAACCAAAATTTAATTTTGGGCCCCCCGTTTTTAAAAAATTCTCTATACTTTGGCATTTATTAAAATTTTTTCTGGTGAAAAAAAAGTTTTTTTTAAATTTTATTTTTGATTTTTTCCCTTTTATCAAATAATTTTTACTTTTAATTTTTGTAAAGGGTTTCAAGTCTTTTTTTGATAAGAAACTTTATTGAGGGAATTAGTTTAATTTAAAAAAAATATTTTTATGGGGATCTAAAACAATGATTTTTGGACATAAATGCTACAGTTAATTTAAAATTTTTGGCTTTTTAAAGGGCTGTTTAAAAAAACTTTAAAAAAGGGTTTTTTTAAAACACAGTCACGGAGACCATCTATAGGATAGTTGCTGTCAACATAAAAAAGGGGGAAATATTTAAGGGGACCCCCCAAATGCGGGCAAAAACTTTTTTGAAAAAATCAGGGCATTTTAAAAATTAAATATTCCCTTTTCCCCTTCATTTTTTACGATAGAAAAGTTTCCCCATCATTCCAACACAAATTTCTGTTAAAAAAATGCCTCCTGAAACGTAAAAATACTTAAAAAAGAAAATGGGTAATACAGAATCAGTTTTTTAAAAAAAATACCACAGAAAAAAAGACTAATTTTTAATAAAATTGGGGCCCAAAAATTTTTCCCATAAATTTGTTTAAAAAAGAATTGTAGAAACCATTTTTGCCCAAAGATTAACTCTGTGGAGGGAAAACGGGAAAATAATTGATGGTTTTTTAAATTAAATTTAAAAAATACATCGGGTTTAAAAACCAAAGCTTTAGAAAATTTTTTTTAAAGAAAAAACAAAAAACATTTTTGAAGATCTTTTTAAGCATTGAATCATTAAAGATAAAGGCCACACTTTTTTTTGTTTCAAAGTTATGACAATTTAACACTTTTTCAAAAAATTTGGGAATTATTCAACATACCATTTTGTAAATCTGAGGCACAGCACAGAAAAGGGTTTTTAAAAGTTTTTTAAACCCCTTTTTTGTTTTGTTTGGAAAAAAACTTGTTGATGGTATGTCAAATATAAAATGAAATAAAAAATTTGCCTGCCCAACATTATCACAATTAAAAACCGAAAGCCTGAAAATTTATCCATTAAAATAAATATTTAAAATATTTTTTTACGGGGGTTAAAAAACAGACAACTTGCAAATTTTTAATGTTGGACAGTGAGAAAACATGGTTAAATGTCGGAATTAAGGTTTTCGGGAAAACAAGAAAGTGTTCTTGGCAAGCTTTTCCCTCCGGACATCAACAAAGTTTTTTATTTATCCTGCTTTTAATCATGTTTTTTAAAAAAAATTTTAAAAAAAAAAAATGGTTTTTTTCTTACTTTTCCCCCGGGAAAAAAGGCATTATATGTAGTTTTGTTTTGCCGGTTTAAAAAATTGACGTCATCATGTGAGTAATGATGGAGGGAGATAAGTTTATCCGGGAAGGAACGTTTAAAACTGGAGGGAGATAAATTTATCGGGAAGGGCGGAATGATGAGGGAGAATAAGGGTTTTCCCGCCCAAAGGGCGTAAGACTGGAGGTAGATAAGTTTAACCGGCAAGGACGTAATGACTGGAGGTAGATAAGTTTATCGGCGAAGGACTAATGACTGGAGGTAGATTAAGTTTATCAGGCTGCAGGACGTAATGACTGGAGAGATAAGTTAATCCGGCAAGGACGTAATGACTGGAGTAGATAAGTTTATCCCGCTGACGTAATGACTGGAGTAGATAAGTTTAATCAGCGGCAAGGACGTAATGACTGGAGGTAGATAAGTTTATCCGGCAAGGACGTAAATGACTGGAGTAGATAAGTTTATCCAGCAAGGACCTAATGACTGGAGGTAGATAAGTTTATCCGGCAAGGACGTAATGACTGGAGGTAGATAAGTTTATCCGGCAAGGACGTAATGACTAGGTAGATAAGTTTATCCAGCAAGGACCGTAATGACAGGAGGTAGATAAGTTTATCCGGCAAGGACGTAATGACTGGAGGTAGATAAGTTTTATCCGAGGAGCATGACTGGAGGAGTGTTTATGACTGGAAGGTAGATAAGTTTATCGGCAAGGACGTTACATGACTGGATGGTAGATAAGTTTATCCGGCAAGGACGTAATGACTGGAGGTAGATAAGTTTATCCTGGCAAGGACGTAATGACTGAGTAGATAAGTTTATCTGGGCAAGGACGTAATGACTGGAGGTAGATAAGTTTATCCGGCAAGACCGTAATGACTGGAGGTAGATAAGTTTTATCCGGCAAGGACGTAATGACTGAGGTAGATAAGTTTATCCTGCAAGGACGTAATGACTGGAGTAGATAAGTTTATTATCCTGTTTACCGCAAGGACGTAATGACTGGAGGCAGAGACGTTATCGGACTGGAGCATAGGACGTAATGTTATCAGGCAAGGACGTAATGACTGGAGGTAGATAAGTTTATCCGGCAAGGAGCGTAATGACTGGAGGTAGATAAGTTTATCCAGCAAGGACACGTAATGACTGGAGGTAGATAAGTTTATCCGGCAAGGAAAGTAATGACTGGAGGTAGATAAGTTTATCAGGCAAGGACGTAATGTCTGGAGGTAGATAAGTTTTATCCAGCAAGGACGTAATGACTGGAGGTAGATAAGTTTATCCAGCAAGGACGTAATGACTGGAGGTAGATAAGTTTATCCTGCAAGGACGTAATGACTGGAGGTAGATAAGTTTATCCTGCAAGGACGTAATGACTGCGGCAAGGACGCGTAATGACTGGAGGTAGATAAGTTTATCCTGCAAGGACGTAATGACTGCGGCAAGGACCGTAATGACTGGAGGTAGATAAGTTTATCCGGCAAGGACGTAATGACTGGAGGTAGATAAGTTTATCCAGCAAGGATGTAATGACTGGAGGTAGATAAGTTTATCCGGCAAGGGACGTAATGACAGGAGGTAGATAAGTTTATCCGGCAAGGACATAATGACTGGAGGTAGATAAGTTATCCGGCAAGACGTAATGACTGGAGGTAGATAAGTTTATCCGACAAGGAAGTAATGACTGGAGGTAGATAAGTTTATCCGGCAAGGACGTAATGACTGCGGCAAGGACGTAATGACAGGAGGTAGATAAGTTTATCCGGCAAGGACGTAATGACTGGAGGTAGATAAGTTTATCCAGCAAGACGTAATGACTGCGGCAAGGACGTAATGACAGGAGGTAGATAAGTTTATCCGGCAAGGACGTAATGACTGGAGGTAGATAAGTTTATCCGGCAAGGACGTAATGACTGGAGGTAGATAAGTTTATCTGGCAAGGACGTAATGACTGCGGCAAGGACGTAATGACTGGAGGTAGATAAGTTTATCTGCTGAAGCGTAATGACTGCGCCAAGGATGATGCCGGCAAGGACGTAATGACTGGAGGGTAGATAAGTTTATCTGGCAAGGGACGTAATGACTGGAGGTAGATAAGTTTATCCGGCAAGGACGTAATGACTGAAGGTAGATAAGTTTATCAGGCAAGGACGTAATTACTGGAGGTAGATAAGTTTATCCGGCAAGGACGTAATGACTGGAGGTAGATAAGTTTATCAGGCAAGGACGTAATGACTGGAGGTAGATAAGTTTATCAGGCAAGGACGTAATGACTGGAGGTAGATAAGTTTATCCGGCAAGGACGTAATGACTGCGGCAAGGACGTAATGACAGGAGGTAGATAAGTTTATCCAGCAAGGACGTAATGACAGGAGGTAGATAAGTTTATCTGGCAAGGACGTAATGACTGGAGGTAGATAAGTTTATCCAGCAAGGACGTAATGACTGGAGGTAGATAAGTTTATCCGGCAAGGATGTAATGACTGGAGGTAGATAAGTTTATCCGGCAAGGACGTAATGACTGGAGGTAGATAAGTTTATCTGGCAAGGACGTAATGACTGCGGCAAGGACGTAATGACTGGAGTTAGATAAGTTTATCCAGCAAGGAGGTAATGACTGGAGGTAGATAAGTTTATCCGACAAGGACATAATGGACTGGAGGTAGATAAGTTTATCAGGCAAGGACGTAATGACTGGAGGTAGATAAGTTTATCCAGCAAGACGTAATGACTGGAGGTAGATAAGTTTATCCAGCAAGGACGTAATGACTGGAGGTAGATAAGTTATCAGGCAAGGACGTAATGACTGGAGGTAGATAAGTTTATCCGGCAAGGACGTAATGACTGGAGGTAGATAAGTTTATCCGGCAAGGACGTAATGACTGGAGGTAGATAAGTTTATCAGGCAAGGACGTAATGACTAGAGGTAGATAAGTTTATCCGGCGAAGACGTAATGACTGCGGCAAGGACGTAATGACTGGAGGTAGATAAGTTTATCTGGCAAGGACTTAATGACTGGAGGTAGATAAGTTTATCAGGCAAGGACGTAATGACTGGAGGTAGATATGTTTATCTGGCAAGGACGTAATGATTGAGGTAGATAAGTTTATCCGGCAAGGACGTAATGACTGGAGGTAGATAAGTTTATCCAGCAAGGACGTAATGACTGGAGGTAGATAAGTTTATCAGGCAAGGACGTAATGGACTGGAGGTAGATAAGTTTATCAGGCAAGGACGTAATGACTGGAGGTAGATAAGTTTATCCGGCAAGGACGTAATGACTGGAGGTAGATAAGTTTATCCAGCAAGGACGTAATGACTGGAGGTAGATAAGTTTATCCGGCAAGGAAGTAATGACTGGAGGTAGATAAGTTTATCAGGCGAGGACGTAATGACTGGAGGTAGATAAGTTTATCCGACAAGGACGTAATGACTGGAGGTAGATACGTTTTATCCGGCGAGGACGTAATGACTGGAGGTAGATAAGTTTATCCGGCAAGGACGTAATGACTGGAGGTAGATAAGTTTATCCGAACAAGGACATAATGACTGAGGTAGATAAGTTTATCCGGCAAGGACGTAATGACTGGAGGTAGATAAGTTTATCCGGCAAGGACGTAATGACTGGAGGTAGATAAGTTTATCCGGCAAGGACCGTAATGACTGGAGGTAGATAAGTTTATCCGACAAGGACGTAATGACTGGAGGTAGATAAGTTTATCCGGCAAGGACGTAATGACTGGAGGTAGATAAGTTTATCCGGCAAGGACGTAATGACTGGAGGTAGATAAGTTTATCCGGCGAGGACGTAATGACTGAAGGTAGATAAGTTTATCAGGCAAGGAAGTAATGACTGGAGGTAGATAAGTTTATCCGGCAAGGACGTAATGACTGGAGGTAGATAAGTTTATCTGGCAAGGACGTAATGACTGGAGGTAGATATATTTATCCGGCAATGACGTAATGACTGGAGGTAGATAAGTTTATCCGACAAGGACATAATGACTGGAGGTAGATAAGTTTATCCGACAAGGACGTAATGACTGGAGGTAGATAAGTTTATCTGGCAAGGCTTTATTCCGCTGATGATATTGACACTAGCAGGATAAAAATTCTTACCTGTACTTTCTTCACATTTCATAATAACATGGATTATAAAATCTGTCTGGATAGCTGGTCCGAAGGAATCTAAATATGAGTTGTCTCCCTTCCACTGATAATATATCTAACTTCTCAATCCTGAAGTCAAGAAATAGATTGTGTAGACAAATTTTTTACATATATTTATTTGTTTGGGTCGTCAGACCAAACAAATAATGGTAGTGAAATTTCAGACCCTGATGCTGTTAATTGCAAATGCCGAAAGTAGTCTGCTTTTTTGAAGCAGTTACTTCCCTTTATATGTACACTAACGCCGAAAAATTCAGGGGAGATCACTGCGTAAAGATTGTCAAATGACAGGCGCATTAATTTTCAAGCAAAATAGTTCCCAAATGGTCGAAGATTTCTAATATTGTTTTATTCTTTATAGATAAACATGTTTATAGTAAGCTCCATGATTATTTACATCTGTGTTAAACAAAAGGTTTAGCGAGTTACAAACCCTAATTTAGAACAATATGGTTTTCTTCAGGAATTGACATATAATTTCACCTTGCCCGAGGGGTTTGCACACACGCTTAGGAATCAAGAGGTCTTGTGTTCAAATCCCAGTTGAGGCACCTCATTTTTTTTTAAGTCAAATAAACATTGAATTGAATATCAGTGTTGCAATTAGTCTTATAGCCAATTTACTACAGTTAAAACACTGGAAAGCATTGGTGGTACTATACAAAAACAAATTGGTTTATAATCTCACTGACATTCTGAGACCCAAACAAATTCAGTGCCTTCTGTGCTTTGATTTTTTATTCTTTTGATATAATCTTGTAAGGTATTTGTTTCATGTAACATCTCTAATGATAAAATAAAAGGAAGAGTTGTTATTATATATTATACATCTACCTTACTTTTTACATACTGGACCAGCTGGTCAAAAAATCCAAATTTAAGTTGCCTCCCTTACACTGTAAATAAATATTAATTACCCACAAGCATAATGCTTATAAATGTTCATTTAATCTTTTTCACAAGTATCAAAATTATATATTCACAAATTATTTATAACTGTTCTAAACTAAGAATTAATGAATTTTGTGTTAAATAAAACTAACTTTCTACAACAATGATAAACTGATTTCTTCAATAAAAAATAAATTCTTTGAATACAAATCACTTTATACAAATTTAAACATCTACCTTACTTTTTTAGTTACAAACTGGGCCAGCTGGTCAAAAAATCCAAATTTAAGTTGCCTTCCTTGCACTGTAAATAAATATACAAACGTAATCTTGTAAATATAAGTTTTTTGTGAAAGAAAAACAAAAACCAAAAAACAATGCTCAACAATAACAACATGACTATATAAACTATTTATCTTGCAACTTTATTTCATCCGTAAACTAGAAATGTGTCCATAGGACACGGATGCCCCCACATGTCACTGTTCTGTCAATCTTATGACTCTAGGTCAAATATTTTTTGGACTACATGTGCCACAAGTTGAAAACTAAAAATCAACAAAGGGCCATAATTCTGTTAAATTTGGTCGCAGCGAAAATTCCTTCCTTTACTACCATCTACACATTAAGGTTGTTCATCCCTGGAAGTTTAAGCAAAATCTGCCATCCGGTTTAAGAGGAGTTGTGTTCACAAAATTTCTACATAGTATATAGTGAAAAAATCAACAAAGGGCCATAATTCTGTTAAATTTGGTCGCAGCAAAAATTACTTCCTTTACTGCCATCTACACATTAAGGTTGTTCATCCCTGTAAGTTTAAGCAAAATCTGCCATCCGGTTTAAGAGGAGTTGCGTTCACAAAATTTCTACATAGTATCTAGTGAAAAAATCAACAAAGGGCCATAATTCTGTTAAATTTGGTCGCAGCAAAAATTCCTTCCTTTACTTCCATCTACACATTAAGGTTGTTCATCCCTGTAAGTTTAAGCAAAATCTGCCATCCAGTTTAAGAGGAGTTGCGTTCACAAGATTTCGGGACGTACGGACGGTCAGATTGACGGACGGACTGACAAGTGCAACGCTATATGCTCCCACATTGTGGGGGCATAAAAATAAAATACATGTACATGTGTATAGTAACTATGAAGTTTAAAGTTGTGTGTGACTTTACAAACTTGCAATAAATTGCACACTTAAAAAAATGGACAGAAATAACAAAACTCTTAAATAGTTCATATTGTGAAGTCAATCTACACATTTCAGTATTCATGTTTTAGTTTATATTACATACTTACATGGGGCGTCCGTGGCCGAGTGGTTAAGGTCGTTGACTTCAAACCACTTGCCCCACACCGCTGTAAGTTTGAATCCCTACAATGACTGGATTCTTTAATGTCAGGAAGCTATCCAGCTAGCTTACGGAACTTCAGTGGTTCTACTCAGGTGCTCGTTCGTGCCTGAATTAATGCACTGAAGGGCACCTGAGGTCTTCCTCCACCAGTAAAGTTGGAACGTTACCAAATGACCTATACTGTGTTGGTGTGACTTAAACCCAATCAAACAAACAAACATACTTACATGAACAAGCATACTTGACTAAAGTAGGGTTTTGTAAGCTAAAGACAGTAGCTATACTAACACTTAAAGGGACTCCACTGAGGTTTAAAAGCCTAAAAACCTAACATTTGAATTTCTTACAAAAATGAGCTGGGGCATGTTAAACAGACATATATGCAAAGATAGTTAAGAAATATACTTTGAAATAAATTGAAAATCGTACTTTTATGCTTTTCTTAGCCCAATTTGAGTGAAAAGCGTTTAAACGCTTTTCATTTTTGGTCATTTTTTTACAATTTGAATAATTATTCTGGAAAAACGAAGTGTGCGAATGATCTGAAATTTTGCACAAAAATTAGTGGTCTAAACCTGCTTCAAATGGTGCATTTATCTGGAAAAAATATGTTCAGTCTCGTCATGTCAAAAAACCTCAGTGGAGTCCCTTTAATGCCCCTGGTGAACGAAAAAGCCTGTAGACAAATAAAATTAAACCAACACTTACCATATGCCTGTCACAATTTTACTTTTCTGTTTTGTTTCATAGGCTCTTGTACATGATTTTCTTGTTGCTCTGCTTTCCTTAAAACAACATGGATTTTCCATTTCTGGCTGTTAAGTTTAAGAATCCAATTATCTGGAGGTATGAAGACATCAGAAACCCAGCCTGAAATAATTAAAGTCTAATAGAATAAAAAAAATTATCACATAAACCCTGGCGCAGGATTGTAATAAAGCCATTAATTTTAATAAAAACGATATTACACTAGTGTAATAACACTTTGACGTGACATCATTTGCGCTATATAGAAACATAGCGTTAAAGCGCGCTAATGTTAGCGTTACACTATAGGCGCGTCATTGAAAAATTACTCATTTTAACAGTTTACTGTTCTTATTTTTATATATGTATGATAAATAGAATATTATATTCGTGTAGATTTAATACTTAATTTATTGAACTCGTTGAATAAAACAATATGATTTTATTCAACTCATTCAAAAAATTTAGTATTAAACTACACTCAGACATTCAATATCCTCTATATATAATAACTATGCTTATTTTGGTCCACTTATAGTCAATCCTTCTGAACCTATGATGAAACTGGATGAGAAGTTATACAAGAGGGCCATGATGGCCCTGAAATCGCTCACCTGTATATAACCCCCCCCACCCCCCCCCCCCCGCCCCCACCCATAAGAAGATGTTTCATGCTAAACATCTAAGCTCTAGCTCATAAGGCTTTTTAAAAGAATATTTTTTTAAGTTTTTACTATACACATATAGTTAAAAACAATGACACCCCTGGGGCGGGGCCAGTTTTGACCCCAGGGCTTTTATTTGAACAAACTTTGTAGACACTTACTAGAAGATGTGTCATGCTTAATATCTAAACTAGCTATTTGGGTTTTTTCAAAGAAGATTTTTTAAGTTTTTGCTATACACATATAAGGAAAATCAATGACCCCCGGGCGGGGCCAATTTTGACCCCAGGGCTTTTATTTGAACAAACTTGGTAGACACCTATTAGAACATGTTTGATGCTAAATATCTTAGCTCTAGCTCTTTGAGTTCTTTAAAAGAAGATTTTTAAGTTTTTGCTATGTGCATATAGGGAAAATTAATGACCCCCTGGGGCGGGGCCAATTTTGACCCCAGGGCTTTTATTTGAACAAACTTGGTAGAAACAAATAAGAAGATATTTCATGCTAATTATCTAAGCTCTAGCTCATTGGGCTTTTTAAAAGAAGATTTTTTTAAGTTTTTACTTTACACATTTAGTTAAAAACAATGACACCCCCTGGGGCGGGGCCAGTTTTGACCCCAGGCTTTTATTTGAACAAACTTTGTAGACACTCACTAGAAGATGTTTCATGCTTAATATCTTAACTCTAGCTATTTGGTTTTTTTCAAAGAAGATTTTTTAAGTTTTTGCTATACACATGTAAGGAAAATCAATGACCCCCGGGGCGGGGCCAATTTTGACCCCAGGGCTTTTATTTGAACAAACTTGGTAGACACTCATTAGAACATGTTTGATGCTAAATAATTTAGCTCTAGCTCTTTGAGTTCTTTAAAAGAAGATTTTTTAAGTTTTTACTATATGCATATAGGGAAAATCAATGACCCCCTGGGCCGGGGCCAATTTTGACCCCAGGGCTTTTATTTGAACAAACTTGGTAGACACTCACTAGAAGATGTTTCATGCCAAATATCTAAGCTCTAGCTCTTATGGTTTTTTTAAAGAAGATATTTAAAGTTTTTTCTTTCGGTTGCCATGGCAACCAGAGTTCTGCGTGGAATTAAATTCTTTGAACAATTTTTAAAGGTGACCACCAAAGGAACATTCCTGTGAAGTTTGGATGAAATTGGCCTAGTGGTTTATGAGGAGATGTCATTTAAAGTAAAAGTTTACGGACGACGGACGGACGACGGACGAAAAGGGAAACAGAATAAATCACCCATATTTTGAAAAATTTCCCTTACTTAACTGTAAATATATGTTAATTCGTTTAACTCTTTGTGTGGAGAGAATCGTTGATTTTACAACTTACTAAAAACTCCACTTACAACAATATCCCTGATAATAATGTTGTTTTGTGGTCCTACTCTCAACTTTTGGCCTATCAGATATACTTATATAAATTCAGAGATCCCCTGAATATCATTATAATAGACAAAAGCAACCATTTTTTTGATATTTATTGCAAATACATGTAACTCATGTTAAAATTGTTAATTAATTTTTTATTGTAACAATCTTCTTCTGATGGATGGATAGACAGATTAGATCATGAACAAGAACAACTATTAGCAGTCATGTTTTGTCATTGTATTTTACGTCATGGTTCACAACTGTTCACTTTTTAGGGGAAAATTGTGTAAGCAGTCAGATAGCTCAGTTGCAAGAGCCAGGGAACAGTATTCTGAGGGTCTCGAGTTCAAGTCCCGCTCAGACTGCACATATTTCTCATCCTGTGACATGATTTATATTTGTCCACAAGTTACTGCAATTAAAGCAAAACTTAAACACTTTACCATAAAAGTGAAGGTCACATTGAGCTCAAATTTGAAGTTATACTATGATAATTGCTTGTTTTCCAAAACAGGTTGCTGGTAGATGTTTGTTTGATCATGCATTATTTCAGGCACGAACGGGCACCTGAGCGAATTTTTGACAACAGAAGACCAGCATATTCAAATTTAACATAGAAATTATCAAAACAACCTTTCTGACCAATTTCAAGCATATTTGGATCAAAACTATAGCCTCTGTGTCTAGAGTGTTAACACGTTTTATTTCCATATTTGGGTCGTGTGACCTATTTTTTAGTTTAAACATATTTTATTGTATATATATACATACAAACATAAATTTTCACAATTATACACAAATACAGTGTACATTAATGTAAATATACAAAAGGGTTGGGCCAAAAGTTATAACAACATTATCGGGGGCCCTCCCCTGAATTTTTGACCCCAGGTGACCCTTGTTTGAACATGATCTAGAAATCATCAAACAATTTTTCTGATCAATTTCAAGGATATTTTTAATGAATCTTAACAGTACCCTCTAACAAGTTTTTTTGTTTGATTGTTGTTATTTTTTAATTGTAGTGTCACTTACATTCTTAATATACTCATTAAATCATAAATTATGTAGAGACTCCAGTATTACTAATGTTACCACGAAGTCATGATCGGTCTCTAGGGTATCATACATGCTCCACTCCCTCCTGACATTAATTGAAAATATTATCTGTAAACTGTTTGTATCAATTTATCACCCACAATCCCTGGCCATTTCATTCCCATTTTATAGAGTGACGATCTTTGATGTGAAATTTTATTTAATTATATCCATAATAAATCAAATTAATATTATTTGTAAATTGTATATCTTTTATGAATTTGATTATCACAGTGCGAACTTCACCAGCTATTTCACACGGCGGATACAAGAGTATGTTTTATTCATTGATACTATTCCAAGTTTTAGTATGTTTGCGTTTAGCCCAACAAATTGTGCGCTTTAGGGCTTTTTTTATATAGACGATGGTCGCCCTTCGTAAAGACATCTATGAAATATCAGATTATAAAATCGGTCTGTCTTGCCGTCGAAATATTGAGACTATAGTTTGCATTGCACGGAATGACACACGCAATATACTGAAGAACAATCATTCAAACGTTTCTGGTTCATTACATGCGGGACAATTTTTGTCGGCTGAAAATGAGTGGCCCTTAAGTTTTAAATGGCTAAGTTTTAAGTGCGTATATATTTAATCTCATTTTCGATTATGGTGATATGATACTAGTTTTTTGGGCGGTATTTTGTTTATTTCTATACTATTTATTTCACAGTGTTTGTTCCATAATCTGTTTCTTTTTTCTATCACTTTTTATACGAAGTGCTTCGTCTGATGTGATGATATGCCATCAATGCTTTCACTTTTTGCGCATTTATCAGCAGGTTCATTTCCGACAAGACCAATATGACAGGGTACCCATACTAGCGGTGACATAAGGTTTTGTTAAATCTATATGTTAACTGGCGATATTTTAATTACTGTTTTATAGCAAGGTCGGCTATAATAGTTTAATCATCAATTTCATATTCGTTAATCAATTGTGTTATTTTTTGTGCATATGGCATTTTAAATTGTTTTTTTTAATTAGTCTTTTTTATTCAGAACTAGTGTCTGCTTATCACCAGAGTCATTTCATACCATGTCACTCGGAAGTGTCGTTAAATTTTGCAATTGTATGGTTAAAATAAGTAGACCTATATGTAGATCATGTTTATAAAAAATAAATAAATAATGAAAAAAATATAACTTACTTAATTGCATGGAATACAATAGATGTAATCGTAACAAAGCAAACGACATGTATCAGCTGTTGAATTAAAAATAGAATGTAATCAATGTCTAGGTTTTTCATATATTTTATATTTTTCTTTTTCAGCATTGATTTAACATAAAATATTCTCGAGACATTATGTAATAACTTACTAGGCCAAATGTTTGAACGTTCGACATAAATCGGTAAATATATTATCATTATCAATCTATCAAGCGCATGAAGAGATTGTCATCTGTTTTACACTTGATATAATAAAATATTGAAATGTCTTCACGGGGGTGGAACCCCATATAAATCTCAAAAATGAGCATTGGTAAAAATTATATGTGAATTTCCGCTGCACCAGATGTGAAGCATAACACCAGATGTGACAGGAAAAATAGGTCGATCACAGGGTAAGTTTTCATCTTTTTAAACCTTTTAATAAAATTCAATCCTTTTTTTAAGACAATCGAAATGTGATTCTACCCTCCTGACTCTCCTCTATATTACCCATTGTTGTTTTTGATTTCTATGCAGTCTTCATCGAGATATTCTTTCCGTCGTGGGTTTTGGTGTGTCCAAAACTTGTAATGTGAATGAAGAAAATGTCACTAAACGGACTCAAAAAACAGAGATTTTACGAAATCTCACTACAGATCGATGCCTAACATTCAAACATATCTTGATTTAAACATTTATTGAGATTTGTCTACATACGAACGGAATCGCTGCTCAAAATTGCATTTGAGCTCCAGATGTGCTGAAGAGATCCATATGTGCATAACATAAAAAATTAGCAACATAATTACGCATCACTTTCATAAAGCAATCTAGAATTTATTCTATTGTGTATCATTCTGTAATAAATACTGTTATCCGAAATAGACACTTTTTTACGAGACGAGCTTGAACAACATAGTATCCATAAAGAAAGAGATATTATAAGAGATTCTGCGTACGAAAAGTTTTGAAAATACGTAGATATGGTGGGATGGCCTTTCTTATTTTGACTTATTGACGTCGTGTGTACTGCAATCTTTCTCTTTTTATGCCGCCATGCATTAATTAATTAATTATTCACTCGACTGCACTGTCTGCTTAATAGGGGAGTAATATGAAGCGTGTTTGAATTTGTTATGATGCTGTAAGAAAGTTAGTGATAAACTTTAAAAAAAAAAGATCAAAGAAACTTTGCATATTTATTTTCCACATCAAGAAACGTCCGCGCATAATATTACGTGGTTCACTTCATGCCCACAGTCGCAATTATGGGTCAATGCCTATCTGAATTTGATGCCTGCTCTGTAATTCTTTGAATGGTTTCAAAGAAACTTTAACAGATCTTAACCGTATTGAGCGGACATGCTTACCTCATAATTCACATAGATTGTTTCCTAAAAATGTTCATGTACGCAAAAAGATCGCTAAACTTATTCTCCGCTTTATAACTATTATTTCAGTGGGAACTGTAAATTATAATCACTTTCGTAATTCGTTTTCTTTTCTTTTGTTATTTTTCAGGAAAATGGGCCGTTTTCTAGGCACAAAAAGGAAAGGTTTAAAACTTTCAAGAATAAAACATCACGTGTATCGTGAAAAGAGGAAGTCATCAGTGCTTACATCTCCTTTTTCGCCTTTTAAATTGTCCCCATGTGTCAAAAGATTCCCTGTATCGCAGACTCCAAAGTCCAAGAATTCACCAGAAAGTGCACGTATTACTTTTTCCAATTCAAAGAAAAAACGCTCAATATTCAATTCACAACTATAAAGTCCCATGCAATGTTCTCCACAGAATGGATTTACAAAGATAAATAAAATCAGTAGCAATGAACAGATAGACATTATGGATGAAATGGCCACCTGAGATACTTAACGATCTAGCAAATGAGACAGAAGATTATGGGGCAGAGGAGGATGTGATGCAAAGGCCTGTTAGCGTAGTAATGGCGCGTCCCAATTATTTACAGCAATGTTTTTCTGTGTCTTTGGTCATCCAACCAATCAGGAACACCCAACATACTTCTGATTGGCTCATATGGTGTTGGGTTTACAATATCGGTCATTGACAAGTTACATAGTGAATAACCGAGGTTTCGAGTGGGGAATTTAATTAATCATAAATTGAAATTATGTGTTTATTAAAATTCTCATTTCTGTTTATCATGCGATTAAAACAGTTATAATATATCGAACTCGACTATTATGTAGAAATATCATGACCTGGGGCGGCATCTCGGGTTTTCTTTACAGACAATGTTCTCGACCCATATTCTGTAAAGAAAAACCTTCGATGTCGCACCACGCCATGATATTTCCACATAACAGTCAGCCGCTATAACTATAACTTGTGTAACATTAAAGTGATAGATATTTTTTATGAATGTAAACATTATTATAGAAACATATTATATGACACGATAACTTTACAAAGTTCAATACTTTCAGTTTGGTTTGTCCAAGTTACATATCATTTATTAGTGAATTGTTTAGCATACGAGTACTATCCACTCTGCGTCAACATTTTCATGTACTCGGGCCATTTAGTATTTCTAATGCTAGCATAAGCTAGTGAGCCCTATCATTGTGGCGATCAAACACACTAATGTTACAATTGAAATTTCAGCCAAAGCTGCAAAACCTACATTGTTTCTAAACATTGGCTATTTAATGATTATATGGAAGTGGTCCGTAGTTTTGTAGATGGTTTTCTACATCACTTATGGATCTCTTTAGCACATCTGGAGCTCAAATGTAATTTTGAGCAGCGATTCCGTTCGTATGTAGCCAAATCTCAATAAATGTTTCAACCAGGATTTGTTTGAATGTTTAGCATCGATCTGTAGTGAGATTTCGTAAAATCTCTGTTTTTTTAGTCCGTTTAGTGGCATTTTCGTCATTCACATTGCATGTTTTGGACACACCAGAACCCGCGACGGAAAGAATATCTCGATGAAGACTGCATAGAAATCCGAAACAACAATGGGTAATATAGAGGAGAGTCAGGAGGATAGAATCACATTTCGATTTTCTTAAAAAATCGATTGAATCTTATATAAATGTTTAAAAATATGAAAACTTACCCTGCGATCGACCTATTTTTCCAGTCACATCTGGTGTTATGCTTCACATCTGGTGCAGCGGAAATTCACACATAACTTTTACCGATGCTCATTTTTGAGATTCATTTGGGGTTCCACCCCCGTGGTCTTTGTTTGCCATGCATTGCCCCAATAGACGGAGGGCCTGTCCAGGTATAGCTGCGGTATTGCAAAATCAATAGATAACAAGAATTGCAACCAAGCTCATCTTAAACAAAATGAACCAATGTTAAATGACTCTTTCAGGTATTCTGAAAAACACTGTGTTTTTTTTAGTAATATCGGAAAAATGACGGTTTTAGAAAAGAGACATCTACGTTAAAAAAATTGTAACATTCAATTATATTTGAGTTCTACAAACCTCTCAAAGGCAAGGGGCAGGACGTGAAGTGAATGCACACTTGGTTCAAGCTCGCTTGAACCAAGTGTGCAACCACTTCACGTCCTGCCCCTTGAAATGGGTTATTTTATCCCATGAAGTAAACCACTTTGAGCGTACTATTATATTTAAACTTTTAGATAGTCATGTTCAGGCCGGGTTGTAAACAAAGCAATATGGAATCAATAAACGTTAATACACGGTCAAGTCTGAATTTCAGTGAATTTCAACAATATTTAATGCATATATTATACATGTAGTTGGAATTTTAATTGTATAACAACACGGTATAACAAGACCACTGATTTTTGATCGACTTTTATAAAAAAATGTACCGCGTGTTACACTAAACATCGACTTTGGGTATACATGTATAACTGTTGTCGTCTGCAAATAGTACACTATATCAAATTGATCAAAAGGTAACTTCAGAAAGGTAGGACATACATTGATAACTCTAATATACATTAAATCTGATACCATTTGAAACCTAGTTGAAATATAATAAACTAAAATAGTGTTATATATCAAGTAATTTACAGTGGCGGATTCAGGCCCGGGCTTCAGGGGCCAACTCGGCCCAAAGATATGTTTACCAGCTGGGCTGGAATATATTTTTGTCAGTTTCAAACTTGGCTGTAGTGTACTCCCTTATCAAAACATTAATTACTTTCATCCATTTGTTAATCTTCTGCATGGGGGGCTTGGCAGAGATCTTTATATATCGACATGCTTGAATGACCCTTTAACCTTTACCTCATATATATACGCGAAACAACGCAATTTCGCCCCCCCCTTTTTTAAGGCCTGAAATAGTGAAAAAATGTCCTATTTAGGCCCCAAACACAGGTTTTCGTTTGAGAAATGTTGCTTAAAAAAGTGAGCACTTTTTCGGCGCCGCCCCCATCCAAAAGATGTGCCCCCTTCTGTTTGGGGGGTTTGAAGGGGGTCGGAGTCCCCCTCATCGCCAAGAAAATTTTGCACTTGTGAGAGGCTTAAAATGACCCCAGGTCGATCATAAGGTACGTGTAATCAACGCTGAAAAGCCTTTGACTCTATCTCAATCCCTTGAGAAGTTGCAACACTTTGAAAATAAATTTTGATGGAAAAATCGAGGCAAAATAGTGATTTTTGGCAATTTTGAGATGTCCCCTCGTTGCCATGGTAACAGGAAATTTAAGACTGAGCATGTCGTTACAAAGGCAATGGTCCAGTCAACATTTGTGCCAAGATTGAAGCATTTTTCATAGTTTCATAGCAGTTTGAACTTGTAAGAGGAGGCTTTTCAGTGAAAATGGCCATTTTTCACAATATGCTCATGGGGGAAAAAGGGTTAAACTGCATAATTGATTGGTTTATTACTTTCAAAGGTCTAATGAAATTAATAGTCACAGTTAGTGGCAAATAGAAATTGAAAATTATTATTTGTAAATTAAAAGATGGCGAGTTTTTATAAAGATTATATTAAATGAATCGCGTTTTAATAACTAGTTTTACCAAGATTTTTATTAACATGAAATGATTGGTCATTTACTTTTAATGTCAGTTATATTTTTTAAATAAAATTTAAATTGTACCGACCTCTTCAGTATCTAAAGTGGATTCAATGATGGAAACATTCCTAATTGAACAGAACAGAACAGAACAAACATTTTATTTGGTACAAACATATATATATGTTCATCGCCAATACGTTGTAACAATGTATGGAGGTAAAGAGTAACATATTTATGAGAAAAGTACAACATAATTTATCACACCAACATATTAACAAGACATTCGGAAAGCTGTTAACAAATTTATATTTACAAACTATAATACAGGACATACATTACATATGTAAAGTATTAGTACATACGTGTTTCATAAACAGGGTGATTGACATGTTTAATTGTATTTCTAGAATTTAGTTCATGTAGACAATTTTGAGGGGAAAAAAAGATAAAAAAAATAAAAATATATACGTTTTTATGACAATTATACAGTACATAGTGTAACGACTTGACGAATACATATTTACAAGTGTGTTCTTTATATGATTTGTATAAAAACCTTTTATATCGGTAACGTTACTATAATTCATCGTTTAATTGTACATTTCCACGTTTGCAATTAGCCAGATAGATATATTTTGCAAGTTTGTTAAGAGTACATTTATTTTCACATTTCATGAAATTTTTAAATTTCTGTATGCTTGGCCAAGAATTGTAATATTTTGGAAGATATTCCATTCTTATTGATCTATAATATGGACATACCATCAAGAAATGGTATTCATTTTCAATCACATCCATGTTACATTTAGTGCATTTTCTATTGTTTCCATCATTCAATATTCCGAATGTTGAATGTTAGTGTTTGAAAATATTTTTTGTACAAAAAGGCAGTATTTTAATATCACTTTACTTTGGAAAATCGTCTATTATTCAGATGAGTAAATTGATCAAGTGTTTGAAATTATTCTAATCAACAGTCGCGAATACATTGATAAGTATGCTGTTAATACTAAACATCAGGGGAATTCTATTTGAAATACCCTGCAAACACTAACCTGTAAAACCATCCAAAAGGTACCATAAACAGCAATAGAAAGTCAAGGAAATAACACCATTTTCAACCTCATATATAAAAATTTTCTCAGTCTAGGGGAGGGGACACCCCTCCAATACCCACCCCAATGAAGTATACTTTTCTTAATTCCATATCATCTAAATATTAACAGAAACATTAGTATACACATATATATAAGCGGGAAAAGAACATTGCCAACCATCAGATGAGCTTTAAAACACAACAATAATTATTACATTTTTTGTCACATGAACAAGACATTGGCCCAATCTTCAAATATGCACAATTTTTGCCTGTTGCATTATTTTTGCCAAAAACTTCCACGCATATGTAGGCCCCCGTAGGTAACCATGTTCTGTATCCGCCCCTGATTTATGTAAAATTTTATTTATATTTCAAACTTAAACGAAAGAATTCTTATATAAATTTATTTTTATAAGAAAAAATATTTTCAATAGAAGGTGTACGAGCAATTATTGCAGACGGGTTAGTTATAGCACATGTGAACAAAATAGTTCAATAGTAAGTATGTCTGCACAATAGTTTCAATAGTAAGTATGTCTGCACAATAGTTTCAATAGTAAGTTCAATTAGTTCACACTGCAAAATAATACACTAATATACGGGACGTACAAATTCCTGAAATTATGCACGGAGACGTACATGAGACATCCCTTGCAGTAAACTAGTATGATTTCACTCACGGGTACTGTTGTTTTTTTTTTATGACGGGTGAAAAATTAACCAAGTCGTAAATTTTGTAAAACTTTCTATTTTAAGCTAAAGCATCAGCTTTCGTTAATGATCCGAACAGGTCATTATTATTGGGATGCTGTGGTTAACCTATCTACTAATTGATTGATTGATTGATTGATTGATCGATTGATCGATTGATCAGTCAGTCATTTGATTTTTTCCTTCTGTCACCGATACCCAGAGCAGTTCGAAAACTACCAATATACAATTACAAATTTTAAGTAAGAACATGGTTAATATACATATATTTTATGACCTTTAGTTTTTAACGTCTGCTCCCAGTTGACATCCTTTAAATATTACATACTTATTTCTTCTAGCAACAATGGGATGTTTTAGTTTCTTTTAGTAAATGTAAATGGTGACATCACCTTAATCCATGCGTAACGGATGTGCAGATTTGAACAGAACAGAACAGCTCAGATCAAATCAGATCTATGGTGGCATATTTCTGCCACCAGATAACCTGATACCTAACTAGTTAATTAAGAGGTTAACTAGTTACGTAACTAGTTAACCTGATACCGAACTAGTTAATAAGGAGGTTAACTAGTTACGTAACTAGTTAACCTGATACCTAACTAGTTAATTAAGAGGTTAACTAGTTACGTAACTAGTTAACCTGATACCGAACTAGTTAATTAAGAGGTTAACTAGTTACGTAACTAGTTAACCTGATACCGAACTAGTTAATTAAGAGGTTAACTAGTTACGTAACTAGTTAACCTGATACCGAACTAGTTAATTAAGAGGTTAACTAGTTACGTAACTAGTTAATCTGATACCTAACTAGTTAATTAAGAGGTTAACTAGTTACGTAACTAGTTAACCTGATACCTAACTAGTTAATTAAGAGGTTAACTAGTTACGTAACTAGTTAACCTGATACCGAACTAGTTAATTAAGAGGTTAACTAGTTACGTAACTAGTTAATCTGATACCTAACTAGTTAATTAAGAGGTTAACTAGTTACGTAACTAGTTAACCTGATACCTAACTAGTTTATTAAGAGGTATCCTTCTTTATTTCAATTGTGGAATAATTAACAAGAAAACACATTTTACTTTGAAATCAGTAATGTAATTTGTATTGAAAATAAACATTTTAAATGGATTAAATCCTTTATTGAACAAGTGTCAATACAAAAATTCATTACCGTTACGCAACAAAAAATAATAAATAAATCATGTTTCAAATTGCATTATAAAGAATTAGTTTTTAAAAAACATTAATTCTAAAGACACGAAATTGTAAATAAATGACGAGATATATCTAATATTATTCTGCAGTCTATGGGGCATGATGAACTTATCAAAATTATAAATTCATCAAAAAAGGTATTGGAAGATTTTTTCTGTCAACACACCAAGTAGTCTTTTTCGAAAATAAATCAAATTAAAACATATTGATCCAATCATTTGCAACATAAATGCTTTAAACTATGTAATAAGTCCATCTGAAATTTAATTTGTAAGGGAAAATATCATACGTGACGGTAATGATTTCACGTAACGGTATTTACATAGCACGTAACGGTAGTAAAATCAACAATTTAAACGAAACTGAAGCAATATAGCACATTTAATGTCCAGTTGGG